>NC_045448.1:2667029-2696403 GCF_002776525.5 Piliocolobus tephrosceles | reverse complement strand
CCTGTGTTCACTCTATAATGTGTACACTCATCACACATTCATGTTATGTGTTCATCATTACATGTTCACTCTATCACATGTTCACTATCACACCTTCTCTATCATGCATTAACTCTATCACATGTTCACTCTGTCACATGTTTGCTCTATCACGTTTACTCTACCATGAGTTCACTATCACATGTTCGCTATCATGCATGGACTATCACATATTCACTGTACCACATGTTCGCTACTATGCAACCTCTCTCGTGTGTTTGCGTTATCACATGTTCACTCGATTACACATACATTCTATCACACAGTCGTGCTATCATGTGTTCACTATCACACGTTCGCTCTCATGCATTCACTCTCACATGTTCACTGCATCACATGTTCACTGTCATGCATTCACTCTATCACGTGTTCCCTCTATCACGTGTCCACTGTATCACATGTTCACTCTGTCATGCATCCATTGTCATGCATTTGCTCTACCATGTGTTCACTATCACGTGTTCAGTATATCATGCTTTCACTCTATCACATGTTCACTCTATCACATGTTCACTCTCATGCATTCACTCTCACGTGTTCACTCTATCACATGTTCAGTGTATCATGTCTTTATCACATGTTCACTCTATCACATGTTAACTCTCATGCATTCACTCTCGTGTTCACTCTATCACATGTTCAGTGTATCATGCCTTCACTCTGTCACACACTCTATCACATGTTTGCTCTATCACGTGTCCACTATCACACTTTTCCTCTATCATGTGTTCAGCATGTCATGTGTTTGCTGTCACACATCCACTCTATCATGCATGTGTTCACTATCGTGCCCTAACTCTATCACACTTTCTTTACCATGAGTTCCCTCTGTCATTTGTTCGGTGTGTCACTTGTTCACTCCACCACTTGTTTGCCCTCTCGTGTGTCTGTGCCGTCACTGAGCCAGCCTGCCTGTGTGCTCTGGAGCAGGCTGCCTAACTATCCTGTGCCTCAGCATCGATCTCTAAGACTGGAGAGGTGATTCCTATGGGAAGGGCTCAGATCCCCATCAAAGCTGGGTGTTACTAGTGTAGGGCCCAGAGCTAGAGTAGGGGGAGCCCCAGGTTTGGAGGTTGGGTCCAGAGGATTTGCCAGCAGAGCAGATATAGGATGCAAAGGACAGAAAATCAGGAATGAATTCTTAATTCTTGTGGCCTGGGTAAAAATGGGGATATGATCTCTTTATCAATGGGGATATCAGACAGGAAGTGTTCTGAGCTAGGGAAAGACTGAAAGGGAGATGGATTTCGGGGAAATCAAGATTTAAATTTTAAAATTGAATTTTGAGATGTGTGTAAAATTCTGATTGTAGAGGTTGGAAGGCGTTGCGTGAAGAGTCTAGGGCTTATGACAGGAGTGATGACTGGAAATATAAATTGGGGATTTGTCAGCTATAGTGAAATTTAAAACCATAGGATTGAATCGCATCACCAAGAGAGCACAGGGGGATGAGAGAGGAGGGCTGAGGGCTGAGGAGCTCTGGGATGGGGATGTCCAAGGAGGAGGCTCTTTGGAGATCTTTGGTCCCCTCGCCCACTTCACACAGGCGGGAGCTCTCTTAACCTTCCACTGGATGAAACTCTCTCTTGGCAGCAAGGGACTTTCTGAGGGATGGTCAGAGGCCAAGAATCACTCCCCTATCTTTGACCTGCTTCCCACTGCAGTGTTTAGATGTTGCCTGACTGAATTAAGGGTTAAATCTTGCCTCCTTGAAGGGAACGACTTAACCTGTAAATGTATGAACAAATCAGAGAAAGGTGAAGAAGAGAAAGGCTGCAGGGCATTCAGGCCTGAAAAAGCAATGCTCATGTTTCCTCTTTAGTTTTTAAACTTAATTCTATTTGATGATTACCCAAATAGTATACCTTCATTGGAAAACATTTGAATATTGCAGAAAATTATAAAAAGGTAAAAAATCATCCTTTAACCATCCACGCAGAGATAAATACTATTATCTTCTCCTATACTTTATTCAAGTCTTTCTTGTATGGAAATTTTCTTTCCCTCAAATGGTAGATATAATTTTCTATACTATCTTATGCATCACACATTATCATGAGTGTTTTTTCTAGGTAATTGAAAACTTTTTAAAGAAGTAACATTTTTAAAGGTAATATAATATTGCATCAAATTAAATTACATCACGTAGTATCTTGCTTAGAAATTTCCTGCTGTGAGACTTGATGTTTCCTCCAGAGAAAGGATCAGCATTTGTAATTTGATGGCAAAAACAACCAGTTATAACAGAACCGGTCAAATAAGAGCTTTCTCCGTCCTGCCACTAGTGACCCGTCCTTCTATTCCACACTTTTGTCGCTGAAGGTGTCCTGGACAGAGAAAGCTTATACTCTGGGAGCAGACCAATTTTAAACTAGGTAAGAGCCTGTAATTTTGATAATATATTTGATTGGATTTCCTATTATCTGCAATTGACAAGATAACTTCTGATGACCCAAGAGGGTCTGGAAGAGTTCTGGGTCCTGCCCACGTCGTCGTCGTCGTTGAGAGTTAGGAGAAAGTAGTTAAGGGAGCAGTTTTGTAAGACGATAAGACAAAGGAGTAAAGGAGTAAAGCAGCTTTCTGTTTGCGGCATGCTGTCCATGGCTTGCAATACATTGATCACACCACACCACTTTGGGTCAAAACTTCTGTTAGTATTTTATATTCTTTCTTTTTATCAAATAATATGAATGTTTTAAAAATTCTTAATAAGCACAAGGAAATTGCTCTCTAGAAAGGTTAAAAAAGCATGATCTTCTGGAAGTATCTTACAGAGCATTTGGTAAAGTTTGTTTCTATAACGACTTTCCAACATTGGCAATGACGTATTAAAACAGATCTTTTTAATTTTTTTAATCAATGGAGGTGGCCATTTTGTATACATTGATTAAACATTTGTATTTCCTCTGTTATGAAGGGTACGTTTCAACAGCTGGTAATGAGCAGAAACATACCACATTATTGACAGCTGTAGGTGGCTGGGTTAGGTCATAGGTGAGTGAGGGCATTACTAATAACAGCTAAATAACATGACCGAGCACTTAATGTGCCAGACCCCATGAGGGAGAGCCCTCTGGACCATGCACTAGGCACGTTTCATGAAATGTCCTCACCCAAAGCCTTCCTGGGCAGCACTGTAGAAGCACACCACCCCTTCGGGATGCTAGGCAACTGGTGGGGGCCCCAAAGCAGCTTCCAACATGGAGTTCAGTTAAGTCCTGGCAATGACCCTATCACAGCTCAGGCCTGTTCCCACGATGATCAATTCCATTTTGTTCTTGTGCCTAAATATGGGCAGAAATAGCAGAGGGCAAGGAGGAACTGGCTGCCTGCTTACCTTCCTGGAGAGTTCTGAGGAGGTGGATGGATGTGGGCAGTTTCAGTTCAGGTTAAGAAATACTACTAGATATCTCCTCTGGTAGAGACACTGCTGTGTCACTCATAAGCACAAGTGGTAGGAATATTCTAATACTGGATACCAGAAAAACAGAAGCCACTGTAAATATCTCAAGCAGTAAGGAAATAATACAGGGATATGTATAATAAGTCCTTGGGGAGTGATGGCCAGGAACGCCACTGCTTGCTCTCAGGATATCCAGACAGGTGTGAGTTAACGGGAAGCCTACAAGCAGATGAGGAGGCTGTAGGCATTGCAGGGACGGCGCCACAATATCTGCTCCAAAGCCTGGAGTGGGTGATTTTAATGAAGGTGCCTGGAAGCTGGTGGAAAAATCCTACCTCTGCCAGCCGACCGCTGACAAATATACACCAGCCTGCAATTGCCGATGAGAAATATTTTGTTTTTCCTTTCCTGCATCCTAAATTTTGTGTGAATGACTTTCGTTGGACCTCTGCCTGTCGGGGAGTCTGTGAAGCATGGGAATACGGGGTATCACTGTCAAACGACAGCATTCAGCACAGTTCTGTGACTTGGAGGTGATTCAGTAGAAACGAATGTGCTGAGAGAAATATGCAGAGAGGGCACGGAACCTAAAAGACCCTTGCTCAACCCGAGAACTTCCTGGAAGTGTAAAGTTTGACTTGAGGATTTTTATTTTTATTATTGTTTTTTTATGTCTGGGCCTTTGATATGGGGCTGTACTTACATATCCAGAAAGCAGATTGAACTGCATGGACAGACACATGAAGACAAGATTTAGATTTTCCTGCAAATATCTCTAGCTTCAGGGAAAGCTGGGATTAAGTGGGACAGGACTGGAGCCATGGAAACTAGAAATCCTGATGAAAGCTGATAGGGGCCTGGTCTCAGGCGGTGGAAATGGAGAGACAGGATACGTTTAACATATATTTTGGAGGTAGAATTACCAGGACGTACTGATCAAATGGATGGGATCGGCAGGAAAGATGTGAGAAGGGGAGAAGCTTATTGTGGGCCCCTTCGTGGTTGGCTTGGACGAGTCAACCGTGATGCCATTGACTTGGAGCAGGAATAAAACATTCCAGGTTTTGTGGAAAAGAGAGTGATTTATGTTTGGGACTTGTAGAACTTGAAGTGTTTGTGGAACATTCAAGTGACTTGACAAGTCAACAGTCAGGTCTGGGAACAAGTCTCCAGTTTAGGCAGCAACAGGACTTCAGGTGCAGAACGGCTCGTCTACCGTGTGGATACGGAAATGCAAACCATGAGTGCCGACGAGATCAGTCAGGGAGGGCACGTAGAAGGTTAGGTCTGATTCAGAATTCACTGTGGTGGGAGGGTCCATTATGGGACTCACTGAATTACTGAGATTAAAAATGAGATGACTGTCTTCACCAAAGTTTTGTAATAATCACTGATATCTTTCTAAAGTTGGACAATGTGCAAAGCATTATTGCATGCACTGCCCACTGCTAGCTTATGAAGATTTTTATCGTTTCACAGATGAGGAAACTAAAGTGCAGAGGATTTTAGGTCAGACAACCAGTAAATGGGTGAAGCGGTTCTGCCCAGCCCCTCCACCTCTTCTTTGTGTCTTCCTAAGTCATGTCACGACCTTCTTGTCCCACACTTATGTTTTCACACGGGTCAAATGCGTTACACCTCCCAGAATTTTGCACAGTCACTTTACAAAACAGTGACAGTAACATGGGAATTGCTGCCTGTGTATTACAGATACATGCATCCAGAACTTCACTGACGGTGATAGGGCGCAAGTTGAATGTGCCCATTGTAATTACATCAGTGTTAGCAATAGCGTGAATTGTTTGCTTAAAATGATTGGAAATTGTTTATTTTTCACGTGAAAGTGGAAGAGGTTGAGAATGATCATAGCAGAGTCTTCATGCAGAGACAAGCATGTGGCTTTCTTGAGGGCTCATAGTTTTCAGGGTCACTGTCACAGCTGTAGCTCAGAAAACAGGAAAATTAAAGATTAAATATTAAGTCTGAGGGTCTCAAAATCCACCTGTATACCTCCCTATTGTTGATCTTAACCCTTTATCCTGTCTTCAGTTGTAGCTGCTACAGAGTTGAGATTCTCAAAAACCTCTTTGGATTGTTTGACAAAATATGATAGAGGCTGCCCCGTGGATGGAGTTGTGGATGAAGTTATAGAAGTATAAACTGCACATAAAAAAAGAATCAGATCGTCGGCTGTAAGATTCATCCAGCTCAACTTTCCATGTCTGGGGCTGGTCTCCTGAGCAGGACATGGAAGGTGCGACTGGGGTCACCCCTTTGTTCCGTCTGTACATCAGTCAGCCGTGGGGCACAGAAAGTGTGCTACTGAGCCAGGCTTTTGAGCCATCAGGAATGTGCAGGTGGGCAGGGGAGGAAGGAAACTGTCAATATTGAGATCTACTCAGAGACAGGCATGGGCTGAGGGCTTTCAACTGTTATTTCATTTCTTTTTGTAACAACTCTAGAGGGGCGTGAATATGCCGGTGTTGTCGGTAAGGAACTCAAGACGGGGAGGCGTGAAGAGTCGAAGCTGCATAAGTGTCCAGCTATGAACACAAGCTCATCAGCCTTTGAGGTGTGGGCTCTGCGACATCCTCCTGTTCCCCAGGGGCCCTCTCCAGGCCTTCATGTATGCCGTGTCCATGCTGACAGCTGATAGGTGCCGCACTCAGGCTGCAGAATCCGGTCCGCTCCGTGTCTCCCCACATCCTCATGGACGAGGTGCTCCTCCTAGAGCTCATTTATCTCCTTCTCTTCCTGCAAAACGTTCCCCTTTCCGAATATGTATTTCTAGATCTATTTTAAATGATCTATTTCTAAAATTCCTTAACTTACTAAGGTTTATTTTACTTGTCAATAATATGGTCTCATTTTGGATTTAATTCATTTATTTGTCCATTTATCCATTCTTTATTTTATTTGTCCAGTTTTCATTGACTAAATATTTTTGGGGGGACTCTCAGGTGTTATGAACTGAGAATACAACATGAGAAAACACAGCCTATGGCTGTTGGGGTCGTTTTGTAGCTGGGGAGACGCACGTTACACACGGAATTATAATGGAATATAAGTGTTGTAATAATTCAGGAGACTGGCAGCAGTAATTCTGGAGGTAAGCAGAAAGGTCAAAGATGGAGAGTGGTAAAAGCTTTGGAAACAGAGCTTTGAAATAAGGTAGAAAGGATGAGAAGGAGCTACCCTGGCCCCATTCCAAGTGGCCCAGGAGAACTCTGCATAGAGAAGGCATGGAGCCCAAAAGGTCGTGAAGCATATGGAACAATCTCTTTTCTGTGTAACTGAAGCCTAACTGTGCATGTGTTTGTCAGTGTGTGGTGTGTTTGTGTTTGTGTGTGAATATATGTCTGTGTGTATGCATGTGTGTAGTTTGCATTTGTGAATGTGGTGTGTATATGTGTGTGTGTGTTTGTATGTGCTCATGTATGGTGTCTGTATGTGCATACATGCATGTAGTGTGTCTGTACATGTGTGCACGTGTTTGTGTGTCTTTCTGTGTATGCAATGTGTGTATTGTGTATATGTGTATACATATGTGTATATGTGTATGCAGTGTGGTGTGTGTTTGTGTGTATGTCCATGTGTATGTCATGTGTGTCTGTATGGGTGTGCACATGTTTGTGTATTTGTTCATATGTGTATGTTTGTGTGTATGTATGTGATTATATATGTATTTGTTCATATGTGTATGTTTGTGTGTATGTGATTGTATATGTATTTGTGTGTTTTTGTGTCTGTGTATCTACAGTGTATGTATGTATCTGTATGTGTGTGTGGTATACGTTTGTGTATGCATATGTGTGTATGCATGTGTGTGGTGTGTGTTTGTGTTCATGTGTATATGTATGTTTATGTATGTGTGTGGTGTTTGTGCATGTATGCGTGTGTGTTTGCGTGTACATAAGTGTATGTGGTGTGTGTTTGTGTGTGTGCTTGTGTATATATGTTTGTATGCATGTATATGGTGCATGTTTGTGTGTGTGTGTAGTGTATGTGTGTGTGTGGTGTGTGCTTGTACATGCATATGTGTGTTTCTGTGTGTGTATATGTATGTGTGTGTAGTATGCATTTATGCATGTATTTCTGTGTGTGTGTGTCCATGTGTATATGTGTGGTGTTTCTGCATGCATGCATGTGTTTGTATATATGTGCATGTGTGTATGTGGTGTGTGTTTGTGCATGTGTTTCTGTGTGTATGTGTGGTGGATGCATCTGTGTGTGTGTGTTGTGTTTGTGCATGTATGCATGTGCTGGTGTGTATATACGGATATGTATGCATGTGGTGTGTGTGTGTGTGTTCATGTGCTTCAGTGCATTTGTGTGTGTATCTATGTGGTACGTGCTCATGTATGGTATGTGTTTGTGTTGATGCGGTATGCGGGGAAGAAGTGAGAACTGAGGCCATCATAATGTGAACAGCTCTAACGTGGTCACATACAGCCAGGAAAAGCTATGGAAAGTGACTGTAAAATGAGTGGCTGCAGCTTTTTACCTCGCCTTGCTCGTGGGAACAGAATGCGTGTCCCAGTCCTTGCCTTGGCCCGGAGGCGAATGGTCGGAAGTGGCCATGCTCAGAGCATGCTTCAGCCTGCAGGCTTCTGCATCTCTGTTCTCCAGAGCCTTTGCCTTGCCCTGTGGAACAAAGCACTGTTAACTGAGTAACTTAAAACAGCAGGAGTGTGCTCCCTCCCAGTCCTGGACACAGGAAGTTCGAATCAAGGCATCTGCAGGGCCTGGTCGCTCACTGAGGGGGGCACCGTTCTCTGGGTTCCGACCTTCTGGCGTCAGTCCCATCTCCACCTGCGTCCTCACAGGGTGCTCTCCTCCCCGAGCGTCAGTCTCTCTCCTCTTCTGAGGACATCGATCTTTTCGGACCAGGGCCTGCCCTAGTGACCTCCTAACTTGATGACACCTGCAAACATCGTATTTCCAAATAAAGGCAGGTTCACAGGTACTTGGGGGTAGGGCTTTGACATGTCCTTTTGGATTCTTTGACCCATAATGGCTGGCCCCTTGTTCAAGCAGGTGGGGTGGGGGGTGCCGAGGGAGCTGCCTGCAGCCTGAAGCAGAGCTACCCTGTGAACCCGCCCAGGGCCTGTGTACACTCCTGGGTCTTGGGGCAATTCCTTATGCAGCATCCCTGTGACCACTGAGGGGAGGGAAGGACAGCTGGGAGGGAGAGGAAAGGAAGCTGAAACCCAGGAGGAAACCTGTCTCCAGAGGCTGTGCATGCGAGGGGCAGAGGCTGAGCTAGGGGAGTCACCGAGGGGCCTGGAGCAGAGAATGATGTAATGGGGTCTGTATTTAAAAATAATTCTGCTGGCCCCTGTTGGCAGGAAACATGGCTGGACCTGAGGCAGGCTCTCCATTCTGCCTTCAGTCTGATGGGGGCCTGGGGTCCAGGGTGCCTTTCGTCCCCTGACCCTCACAGATGGCCCCAGGCACGTGCCCCCGTGCAGGAGAGCAAGCGTGTGTGTGTGGTGGGTGTGGTCTGGTTACAGTGATAAACTGCCTTTAGAAAGGGGGCCTGAGCCTTCACAATGGTTGGCCTCCTCCCTAGTCGGGACTCTAGGGGAGGCTGCCGCCTTCACAACCCCCCATGCTACATAAGGATGGTAATTCTGCCCTTGAGACTATGAAGCCCTCACGCAAATGAAGCCTTACTACCAGGAAAGGCTTGGCTCTGAAGCCCGCATGTCCCCGCAGTGGCTGTTAGCAGTGATTTAGGCCGAGTGACAGGAGCAGGCCGGCTGAGCGAGGAGGGGCAGAGGTCCTCGAAAGCCACCCACTGGCTTCATAATTTCGTTCTTAGAGGGCCCTGCCTATCTCCAATCTCCCCCAAAACAACAGGGGCGTCTGGTTCTGTGTGTTCTGCGGATGCTGACATAACTCATTCCGTGAGATTCAGTGGCACCCGCTTGTGCCAGGAGTGAGTGGCGGGTGGGGGCGGCAGGTGGACAAGCAGTGCCGGTGGGTCCCCACTGACAGCTGACACAGGTGCCTCGTGTTCCTGAAAGGCTTCGCAGAGGAGTGGAGGCCTGGCCTTCCTGGCGAGGGGCGGACCGGGAAGGGTGGCCAGGCATCAGGAGCAGCAGAGGAGCTGTTCCCAGACACGCAGTATCTTGATCCATCCAGGACGTGTCTGGGGCTCATCTCCATGGCAGGATGGCTCTCTGCGGGGGCAGTGGGCAGGGCCTCTGCAGAAACCCTGAGAAAAGCTTCCCCAGTGACTGGGAGCAGGAAGGGTGTCTGTGCGTTCTCGGGGGCCGGCCTCTGCTGTTGACACTTGTTCCGAAGTGGGGCTCCCACAGTGTCAGCCCAGCTGGACCTGCCTTCCAAAGCAAGGGTGCAGGCTGCCAGAGCTCAGGAGCTGCGCAGCATGGGTGCCTCAGTAGTTCCAGGAAGGGCAGCCACGCTGGGGTGGGAAAGGCCGGGCTGGGCCGGGAGGACCCTGCCCCGAGACACCCCTCCTGCGCTGCGCAGCCCTGGTGGCCGCAGATTCCCACTCACCTGTGATTTGGGGTGATTTCCTCACCTGTGAAGGAGAGGCTGCCGAGCGTCCCGGACTCTCCAGCCCTGTCAGCAAGGCCCCTGCCTCACACTTCCACATAGGAGGCTCTGGCCCAGAAATGTTATAGAGGGAAACGCCACTGAAGATCCAATACACGATGATTGACCAGTGGACCCCACTGCCTGCCCCGGCGGCTGGAGGGAGGGAAGCTGCAGGAGGGAGCTGGGGTTGTCCAGGCTCCAGGCCAGGGCAGCTGCTCCACAGCGGGACCAGGACCTTCTCACGGCAGCTGGACCATGGCTGGGCTGCCCCAGGCGAGTAGGTGGACTGGGGATCAGCATGAGGACTGGATCCTCACGACACGATGGACTCTTCCATTCATTCCAGAGCTGCTGACCCCTGTGTCTCTGAGGGTCCACTCATGACCACAGGCTCCCTAGATGAGCAGGACCCAGGATCTGACAGAGCTCCATGGCATTGGGGTGCAGTCACATGCACTGTGGGGAAGGAGATCCAGGGAGGGAGGCGGGGGAGGCGGGGGAGGCAGGACTAGGGGAGGGCCTGTAGGGGAGGGGAAGTCAGGAAGGGAGGGAAGGGAGAGAGAACTGCGGGAAGCCTCCAAGACTCCACCCTTCAAGCAGGGGCTTCCTGACCTGGTCAAGGCAGGCTCCGTCCTTTCACTCCCCAGAGCTGTCCCCCCCAGGGTGGAGGAGGTCAGTAAAGGAACATCCGTGCCGGGTTCCCTGTGGCCTGCTTGCCTGGGGAAGCTCTGAATCATGTCTGTTGTTCCAGAACGATCACTAATCACAGCCAGCCTGCCCTTCCGTCCACTCCGGGAAGCATCCCAGGCAACTGAAATGAGGGGACAGGAGGCTGACAGCGGCCACCTGGCCTGACCCTGCAGGGCCCCACAGCCAGAGGGCCTGGGCAGAGTTTCCAGCAAAGAAGCAAAAAGAAAAAAAGAAGGAGGGGGAGGGGGAGGGCAGGAAGGAAGGAGGAGCCTTCAGGAAAGACCCTCGGTGTGGAGGAGGACTCTGAGTGGCCAATGGGCTTGCAGTTTCCCTTAGGTGGTGGAGGGGGTGTGGGGGAGGCCAGGCCTGCACCTGTCCCCAGGCTCAGGAACTCCCATGCTGTGGAGGGGGCAGGCAGATGGTAGTTGCATAGGTGCAGACACACCAGACCACCAGCCTTTACTGACCTGCTCCACCCTGGGTGGGACAGCTTTGGGGGAGTGAAAGGGCAGAGCCTGCCTTGACCAGGTCAGGAAGCCCCTGCTTGAAGGGTGGAGTCTTGGAGGCTTCCCGCAGTTCTCTCTCCCTTCCCTCCCTTCCTGACTTCCCCTCCCCTACACGCCCTCCCCTAGTCCTGCGTCCCCCACCTCCCTCCCTGGATCCCCTTCCCCCTAGTGCATCCCTACAGTCCTCCCTCTCCTGCTTTCCCTCCCTGGCTTCCCTTCCCCGCCAGGCCCTCCCCACGTCCTCCCTCCCTTCCTGGCTCCCCATCCCCCCGAGGCCCTCTCCTGTCCCTCCTGCCTCCCTCCTTGGCCTTGCCCAGCTGCTGGTGAGGCTGGGCACCTGGCTGCTAGTCTCCTGTGAGCACCTGGTGCCCATCCAGCTGCCCCTGCAGTCCATCTCTTTTCCATTTTCCCTGCTTCCTAGGATTCCTGTCAGCCTGAACCCAGGACCACAGTGCGGGGAGAGAGGGAGGATGGGAGAGGGAGGTGGGGGGCCAGGGGAGATGAACTGTGCCGCAGGGGAGGGGACACAGAATTGTGTTGGGCTCACAGCTTCCTAAGCAAAGAACAACAAAGACCACACCCAGCCTCCTCCAACCCCAGGGCAGCTGTGCTGGTGGGAAAGGTGGTGTGTGTGTCTATGTGTGTGCAGTGTGTGTGCATGCGGGGTGCATGCTTGTGGCATGCACTCGTGTGGTATGTGTGATATGGTGTGTGTAGTGTGTGGTGTCTGTGGTGTGTGTATGGTTTGTGTGTGGTGTGCTGTGGTGTGTGGGGTTTGTGTTTGTGTGTGTGTGTGCTGTGGTGTGTAGAATTTGTGTTTGTGTGTGTGTGTGTGTGCTATGGTGTGTATGGTTTGTGTGTGTGTGTGCTGTGCTGTGGTGTGTTTTTGTGTGTGTGCTGTGGTGTGTACAGTTTGTGTTTGTGTGTGTGTGCTGTGCTACGGTGTGTATGGTTTGTGTGTGCTGTGGTATGTATGGTTTGTGTGTGTTTGCTGTGGTGTGTATGGCTTGTGTTTGTGTGCTGTGCTGTGGTGTGTATGGTTTGTGTTTGTGTGTATGTTTGCTGTAGTGTGTACATTTGTGTTTGTGTGTGTGTGTGCTGTGCTATGGTGTGTATGGTTTGTGTGTGTGCGGTGTATGTATATGTGGCATGCTGTGGTGTGTGTGTGTGTGTGGTGTGTATGTATATGTGGCATGCTGTGGTGTGGTGTGTGTGCGTGTGGTGTGTATATGTGGCATGCTGTGGTGTGTGTGTGTGGTGTGTATGTATATGTGGCATGCTGTGGTGTGTGTGTGGTGTGTATGTATATGTGGCATGCTGTGGTGTGGTGTGGTGTGCGTGTGGTGTGTATGTGTATGTGGCATGCTGTGGTGTGGTGTGGTGTGTGTGGTGTGTATGTGTATGTGGCATGCTGTGGTGTGGTTGTGTGTGTGGTGTGTATGTGTATGTGGCATGCTGTGGTGTGGTGTGGTGTGTGTGTGGTGTGTATGTATATGTGGCATGCTGTGGTGTGGTGTGTGTGCGTGTGGTGTGTATGTATATGTGGCATGCTGTGGTATGTGTGTGTCCCCAGCTGCACAGGGTTGCCACACACAGAGCCTGAGTGCCCTGGTCCCTGCGTTCTTTGTAATCACAGCCGTGGTGGCTGAGTGTGGCTGGGAGGGAGGCCACCTGCCTGCTTTCCGAGGCTCTCGGCTCTGGGGTGGCGTCACGGGTGACAGATGCCCCAGGCGGCTTCTCTCCAGGAGTCAGGGTGGGGTCCCCAAGAGAACGGCACTCACTGTGGTGAGTGGTTCCGCTTTCTTCCCAGGCTGCCTGCTGTGGGCAGTGAGTGGAATTTCCCAAGGCTGGCAGGCTTTAGTGTGGCTGTGCAGGAGGGCACAGCACCACCCGGGCCCACGGAGCTGCCGGAGCTGGGCCGCACTCCCCCCAGCCGCTTGCCCTGCCAGGAAGGAAATGCCCTGCTGAGGAGGAAATACCCATGGGCTCTGCGTGCTTTAAAAGAAAACTGTCTCAGAGTTAACATGGTTAAAAGGAAAGGGCTTTTTCTTTTTCGGTTTTCCCCTTCCGTTTTGATTTTTTTTAATTTTGGTATGAAAATGCAATTGATTTTGTCAGCAGCATTGGTGTCTCCATGGCTGGGCTGGTGCTTCCTCGTGGGTGAATAATTCATGTGTAGCAGCAGCTCCGAGGTTCTAAGCGCCCTGCATGCTCCTGCTTGTTGTTGGGCTAATTTTGGAACAAGGGCACCCGGCGTGTGGGCTGCCCCTGAGAGTTCCTCTTGATTCGAAGTTTGTAGTTGGGGCTCGGAGGGAAACACAAGTCATGGAACCTTTTCCCAGGGAAGTGCAGATCCTCCGATTAGGAGCTCTGGCCTCAGGGCTGGGAAGCGGGCCGGCTGGATCACGCCGGCTCACGGATGTGGGAGCTGGGGCAAGTTCCTGGACTCTCTGTCCCTCCCTGCTTTCACCTGTAAAATGGGCATCATGTTATGGTCCGGGTGAGGGAGGAGGGCCACAGTGATGCCAAGCGTCCAGCGGGTGGTGAGCGTGCAGTAAGGGTCCGCATGGGGTTGCAACAGCACCTTGGGAGTCCCCAAGCCCGTGGAGGGTCCCCCTTGAGGTGCGCAACCACAAAGACCGCACTGCAGGTTACGAAATCCCTTCGGAATCCTAGGGGGTGATCACAGACGGGGACACACAGCAGCGCCTGTGCGCCTCACACCATGATTGCATTATCTTCCTCCTCTTGCCCGTGATGGTAAAAAGAAGCAAAGCTGCCGTAGCAATGTCCTGTCCACCAAGCCCTGGCCTATGCCGTCCTCACAGTCATGATGCCAGCCCTGCTGTGACACACATTTCCATAGAGCAAGTGTGCCAGGGTAGCTGAAGACCAATGACTTGTTGCTGAAACAGAAGGGGAGGAGAGGAGAGAAACCTCGGGAGGAGGCCTGGGAGCTGTCACCCACACCAACTGTCTGTACCCTCAGCAGGCTGGCCAAGCCTAGGGACAGGCAGGAGAGGCTCAGTAGCTAGGCTCAGCAGCTAGGCTCACCCACCTGGCTTTATGGGATGGCCTGTTCTGAACTCGCAGCACCCAGCTCTGCAGACGCTTTTCTGGAAGACGAGCTTGAATGTTTGGAATTATGAAATTTGCAGCCTCTGTTTATGAGATAAAGGATGCTTAACATGGAGATGACTTCCGCTTTTAAGATCTTATCACTGGTTTTTTGTTTGTTTGTTTCTTTGTTGCTTTTTAATGGCTCAGAGACATCTTTAGGTATCACTTTTGATGGTTTTCCTCTGTCTTCCCTTGACTATTTTTCTACCTCAATTCTGCTGGTCTGCGTGGGGGCCTGAGCCTTGCAGAAGCCACTGGAGTTAGCCGTGTGGATGGGAGTGGTCAGGGTGGCTATGGACAGAGACAAAAATAAGACAAAGTTCTTACCTTAGACCCTGGGATTCTATCTGCCTTGGTTTATCACTTCATGTGAGGTTTCGAATGCCTTCTGCTCCTCTGAAGTCTCCACGGTAAAGTGAGGAGAGGCTATTTCACAGATGCATTTGACTGATAGATTCCGTGTGGTGTTTCTGTGCTTTACCATAGGGGGAAAGGAGAGAAATCCAGAGTACATGTATCACGTTTTGGAGACAGCATATCCTAGAGGAGGCCGCAATGGGGCTGTGTCCAAGGAGCCATGGGAACTGTACCTGAAGGGCATGTAGAGTAACTCGCTTCCCCCTGGGAGCCTGGTCCGGGCAGAGGAGGGTGTGGTGGGAGCTGAGCTCTGGCCTTCCTGTGTGCGACAAAGACAGATGTTCACAGGGATGCCCCCGGGAGTCTTTGCTCCCTCTCTAGCCCATCACTTCCTGCTAGGTTGGCTCGGGAATTGCCTGCGAGGCGGAAGAGGCCTTGGAGGGAATCTGATCCCGTCCTGTGATACACAAGGAAACCGGAGACCTGAGGGGGTGCCTGGCAGCCGCCCTGTCACACAGACCCAGATGCCCAAGAGACCACCGCACACTAGTCAGTCCAGGGCAGAGGTGAGAGTTGGCACGATTCTCTTCCTCATTTTAAATTTCATGTGCTGCATGATAGCAGGCAGATGCTCCCTGGGCCTCTGTCTCATCATCTTTAACGTGGTGGAGGGAACATTTCCTATTCGTACCTTTGGGGACTTTGACTGAGTATCATGTGAGCTGAAAACGACAGACATGCAGCTTGGGCAGGCTGTGAAGGTCCCACAGCTGGGAGGCGTTTGCTCCCGTGTGGATTCCATCCTCTCCCTGGCTGGGCCCCTGAGACGCTCCCTCACTCTCCGCCCGGATTTCCTGTTCCTGGACAAGCCTGGCTCAGCACTCTGCCTCCTCCGATTCACATGCACACACACATGCACAAATGCAGTTGTGTGCACACATGTGCTCAACACACACATGTACCCATGCACAAGCACACAGAGACACATACTCACATGTACACGCACGCCCATATACGCAGGCACATGAACAAACCCTAACCCTAACCTTAACAGGCACAGGTGTGTGCACACATACGTCCACATATAATCACAAACATGTGTGCACAGATACCACATACAAACACATGTGCATGCACAAATACGGGCACACACATGTGCACACACGCCCACACATGATCATACACATATGCACACAGATACCATGTACTCACATGTATACAATCCCACACATGTCCACATGTAATCATAAGTATACGTGCACAGATGCAGCATATGCACATGCAAGCGCACACACACACACACACACGAGGCACTATCTCAGCAATGTGGAGAGCTGAGAGTGGGCACAGATCTCCTCTGCACGAAAAAGAGCCCAGACCATGCTGAGGATGGGGGCTGCCCTGCCACTGTCCGGCTTTGGGACATTGAGTAAACCCTTTTACCGTTTTTAGCATCTCGTGTTCAATGTGTAAAATAAAGAAATCGAGCGACATGGTGCTTGTGTCCATCAGAATTCCAGCGTTGAGCAGGAGGCAGCTCATGCAGGGATTGAGCCTGGGATCCAGCCTGTTGTTGGAGTCCGGTGAGACTCGAGTACAAAGTGTGGGCTGCTGTGGAGTCCAGGCCTCCCCAGCCCAGGCCTAAAAGGCACATTGTGGATGAATATCAAGCCCTGGGGGCTGGCAGAGACGTTTGCCGGCATCTGTGTCCTTTGGCCTAAGGTTGGCCAGGGGTGGCCCTGCAGGGAGGGAGATGGATGAAAGACAGGCTCTCACTCTCCCTTCTCTATTTCCTTCTGATGTGTCTCATTGTCCTTCCACACCCTCAGGCCCAGCAGTCAAAGGCGGGGTGTCCAGGGACAGACCCTGTCTGCAAAGCAACAGCAATGATTCCGGGTGTGTCTGCTCAGGGCTGTGATATGCGAATGTACTTTTTGCGTATATTTCCCCTGGCAAATGCGCACTGAGGGCCACTGGGAGCTGGAGGTACAGAGATGGTCAAGATAAGTTCTCTGCCACCAGAGGGTGAGAGTTAATACGGGGAGGGGCAGACAGCCAGACAGTGGCAACACCCATGAAAAATGAGGCCAGAGGGCACAGGGTCAGCTGACGCACCGCCACCGGCAGAGGAGATGGCAGCAGACAGGAGATGCTGCCCCAACCGTGTGTGTGGAAAGAGGGAGAAGGCTGGGCCGGAAGAGAACAACACCCACGCCTGGGCGGATCCGCGGCACCTTCATGTGGCTCACGGGGACAGGGATAGTCAGGCCTGCTGTCCACATGACTGGGAGCCACCCACACAGCCCTCATCTGACTCTGCTTCCAGGTGACATTGGCTATTCCTGGGACAGGCTACCCTGCTTCCCTGGGCTGCTGCACCTGCCTCGTGGACATAAAGGGCTCCACCTGCCTGACTTACTTCCAATGTGGTGTGACTTTAAATAACAGGAGATGGAGGAGGAGAGGTTTGAAAACAGCCTGGTGCTTGTGTCTATTCCCACCACCAGGCAGCTGGTGTTGTTGGTTCAAAACCTGGGCCCAGCCCAGAGCCCTGCGTGACCCTGTGCCCACCCCGAGCTGGAGTCCTGGCTGGTCTCTGCCCACACTGGTCACCTGTGGGAAGCCAGCAAACATCCCCTCTGGCAGCAGCAGGTTCCTGCAGCTTTATCTTGGCTCAGCAGGCCAGCCCAGGCTGCCCCCCGCGCCTTTCTCTCAGCAGCTCTGCAGTGAAGCTGCCAACTTGGATGATGTCCAGGGGCTAGGCGTCCCTTGAAGAGGCCTCCACAGCAAGCTTCAGCCTGCAGGCATCTGTGAGGGAAAAAGGGCTCAGGTAACAGAAGCCCCCTGTGTCCTTCAGAAATGGCAGCGAGCAGGGGCGTATGGCAAGGATTACGCAGTGAGGAAGGGGGAACAGATGGGGCTTTCTCCAAGAGGGGCAAAGACAGCTGTTGAAAAATTTAGAGGCTCCTGTTCAGGGCTGGGAGGAAGAAAACCTAACCATATCCCACCACAGTGCTTCCGATTCCTCCTCCTCCTGATTCGATGCTATTTTACCTTCCCTAGTGGGCAAGAGGTGATTATAAGGGAGCCAACGTAGTGGCTGGCATTTCAGCGAGAATCCCAAGGGAACAGCATCAGAATCACAAGTTAGGACGGATCTCAGATCCCAGCAGCACCGAGCCCATGCAGATGGAGTGGGCTTGCTAGGAACGAGTCATTCCCAGCTAACACGCTTCCCGTTTTGGAGACAGTTCTGGGTGTAGAAGTTGAGAAAAAACCTCTAAGGGATGGATCCTCTTGAGAAAAAAGCTGACGTCCTCCAAGACTTAGATGGTGGGGAGCAAAGGCTCCAGGCAGGGACTGTTGGAGGGGAGGGCTGTGGACACCCCAGGCCGGGTCTTGCCATCTTGTCCTTTCCCTGGGGATTCTCTTGCTTTGAATTTTGCTACCACCATCTAGAGAGGAAAAAGAGAGAAAAAAGAAAGGCAATGAGAAATGAATTTTAAAAAGGGATGGCCTCTGGAGGTTTTTATTTGAATTGTACTCAAAGTGAGGATGATGGATCAAAGCTTTTAAAAGCTGGGTGAGTTCCCCTCCTGAGCTGTGCTGAAGAACGCCTCTTTTCTGGTGCTGGTCATGGTAGTAGGATCCACGGTGGTCACATGGAGTGCATTCTAATGGGCAGGGGCCAGTGATATCACGTGTGTATGCACATGTGTGTGTGTGGGGCAGACAGACACAGAGGCAGAGACAGGTAGAGAGAATGTCCCAGTCATGCAGCATCCACCTCAGTGCACGGCAGGAGAGTACACGCCTGCAGCGAGGCAGCGCAGACATGGACAGGCATGGGCGTGCTCGGGCCCGGCTGGCTTCATCTGCGTCATGCGTCTGATAGGTGTGACTTGCATGAAGCCAACTGTGGGTCCAACATAGAGACATCCATACCACAGCCTCTACACAGAAGGCAGCTACTCCATTTGATGTCTGCTCAACGATTCCAGGAAACATTGGCTGCACTGTTGATTGCGGTGGTCTGAGGTTGATATGGTTGGGCTCTGTGTCCCCACCCAAATCTCGCCTTGAATTGTAATAACCCCCTAGTGTCAAAGGGTGGGACCAGGTGGAGGAAATTCAATCATGGTGGTGGTTCCCCCCATGCTGTTTACATGATAGTGAGTGAATTCTCACGAGATCTGATGGTTTTATAAGCGTCTGGCATTTTCCCTGCTGGCTCTAATCCTCTCTCCTACTGTCCTGTGAAGAGGTGCCTTCCTCCATGATTGTAAGTTTCCTGAGGTCTCTCAGCCATATGGAACTGTGAGTCAATTAACCCTCTTTTCTTTTCTTTTTACATTTTTAAACTATACTTTAACTTCTAGGGTACACGTGCACAATGTGCAGGATTGTTACATATGTATACATGTGCCATGTTGGTGTGCTGCACCCATTAACTCGTCATTTACATTAGGTATATCTCCTAGTGCTATCGCTCCCCACTGCCCCCACACCACCACAACAGGCCCAGGTGTGATGTTCCCCACCCTGTGTCCAAGTGATCTCATTGTTCACTTCCCACCTATGAGTGAGAACATGTGGTGTTTGGTTTTTTGTCCTTGTGACAGTTTGCTGAGAATGATGGTTTCCAGCTTCATCCATGTCCCTACAAAGGAAATGAACTCATCCTTTTTTATGATTGCATAGTATTCCATGGTGTATATGTGCCACATTTTCTTAATCCAGTCTATCATTGATGGACATTTGGGTTGGTTCCAAGCCTTTGCTACTGTGAATAGTGCCACAATAAACATATGTATGCATGTGTCTTTATAGTAGCATGATTTATAATCCTTTGGGTATATATCCAGTAATGGGTTGGCTGAGTCAAATGGTATTTCTAGTTCTAGATCCTCGAGGAATCACCACACTGTTTTCCACAATGGTTAAACTAGTTTACAGTCCCACCAACAGTGTAAAAGTGTTCCTATTTCTCCACATCCTCTCCAACACCTGTTGTTTCCTGACTTTTTAATGATCGCCATTCTAACTGGTGTGAGATGGTATCTCCTTGTGGTTTTGATTTGCATTTCCCTGATGGCCAGTGATGATGAGCAGTTTTTCATGTGTCTGTTAGCTGCATAAATGTCTTCTTTTGAGAAGTGTCTGTTCATATCCTTCACCCACTTTTTGATGGGGTTGTTTGTTTTTTTTCTTGTAAATTTGTTTGAGTTCTTTGTAGATTCTGGATATTAGCCCTTCGTCAGATGAGTAGATTGCAAAATTTTCTTCCATTCTGTAGGTTGCCTGTTCACTCTGATGGTAGTTTCTTTTGCTGTGCAGAAGCTCTTTAGTTTAACTAGATCCCATTTGTCAATTTTGGCTTTTGTTGCCATTGCTTTTGGTGTTTCAGACATGAAGTCCTTGATGAGAGCAGAACTGAAGGACACAGAGACACAAAAAAACTCTTCAAAAAATCAATGAATCCCGGAGCTGGTTTTTTGAAAAGATCAACAAAATTGGTAGACCACTAGCAAGACTAATAAAGAAGAAAAGAAAGGAGAATCAAATAGATGCAATAAAATATGATAAAGGGGGATATCACCACCGATCCCACAGAAATACAAACTACCATCAGAGAATACTATAAACACCTCTACACAAATAAACTAGAAAATCTAGAAGAAATAGATAAATTCCTGGACACATACACCCTCCTAAGACTAAACCAGGAAGAAGCTGAATCCCTGAATAGACCAATAACAGGCTCTGAAGTTGAGGCAATAATTAATAGCCTACCAACCAAAAAAAGTCCAGGACCAGATGGATTCACAGCTGAATTCTACCAGAGGTACAAGGAGGAACTGGTACCATTCCTTCTGAGACTATTCCAATCAATAGAAAAAGAGGGAATCCTAGGCCAGCATCATCCTGATACCAAAGCCTGGCAGAGATATAACAAAAAAAGAGAATTTTAGACCAATAACCCCAATGAACATCAATGCAAAAATCCTCAATAAATACTATCAAACCAAATCCAGCAGCACATCAAAAAGCTAATCCACCATGATCAAGTGGGCTTCATCCCTGGGATGCAAGGCTGGTTCAATATATGCAAATCAGTAAATGTAATCCAGCATATAAACAGAACCAAAGACAAAAACCACATGATTATCTCAATAGATGCAGAAAAGGCCTTTGACAAAATTGAACAGCCCTTCATACTAAAAACTCTTAATAAATTAGGTATTGATGGGACATATCTCAAAATAATAAGAGCTATTTATGACAAACCCACGGCAAATATCATACTGAATGGTCAAAAACTGGAAGCATTCCCTTTGAAAACTGGCACAAGACAGGGATGCCCTCTCTCACCACTCCTATTCAACATAGTGTTGGAAGTTCTGGCCAGGGCAAGCAGGCAGGAGAAATAAAGGGTATTCAATTAGGAAAAGAGGAAGGCAAATTGTCCCTGTTTGCAGATGACATGATTGTATATTTAGAAAATCCCATTGTCTCACCCTCAAATCTCCTTAAGCTGATAAGCAAGTTCAGCAAAGTCTCAGGATACCAAATCAATGTGCAAAAATCACAAGCATTCCTATACAAAAATAACAGACAAACAGAAAGCCAAATCATGAGTGGACTCACATTCACAATTGCTTCAAAGAGAATAAAATGCCTAGGAATCCAACTTGCAAGGGATGTGAAGGACCTCTTCAAGGAGAACTACAAACTACTGCTCAATGAAATAAAAGAGGACACAAACAAATGGAAGAACATTCCATGTTCATGGATGGGAAGAATCAATATCATGAAAATGGCCATACTGCCCAAGGTAATTATAGATTCAATGTCATCCCCATCAAGCTACTAATGACTTTCTTCACAGAACTGGAAAAAACTACCTTAAAGTTCATATGGAACCAGAAAAGGGCCCACATAGCCAAGACAATCCTCAGCCAAAAGAACAAAGCTGGAGGCATCACGCTACCTGACTTCAAGCTATACTACGAGGCTATAGTAACCAAAACAGCATGATACTACTCCCAAAACAGAGATGTAGACCAATGGAACAGAACAGAGCCCTCAGAAATAATACCACACATGTACAACCATCTGATCTTTGACAAACCTGACAAAAATAATAAATGGGGAAAGAATTCTCTATTTAATAAATGGTGCTAGTAAAACTGGCTAGCCATATGTAGAAAGTTGAAACTGGATCCCTTCCTTACATCTTATACAAAAATTAATTCAAGATGGATTAAATACTTAAATGTTAGACCTAAAACCGTAAAAACCTCTTTTCTTTACAAATTACCATTCTTGGGTATTTCTTCATAGCAGTGTAGAAACACACTAACACAGAGTCATTTTCATCTGGAAGCAGAACCAGGCTGGGTTTGACTGGCTGCTGAACTTCACCTCTGTCTCAGTTGGGGCTCTACTGTGTCCCCCAGGCCCTGCATGTACTGGACTCCCAGAGCCTGCTGTAGGTGGAAGAAATGCAGGAATTAACTGCCCTGCTGCTCTTCCCTGGCATCCTAGAGCTCAATCTGGAAAGGTTAGGGACAGAGAGGCAAAGGATAGTCTCCACATATTTGGGGGTTTAAAATGCAATATTTTATTTGTAGCCAAGACAAGACCTTGACAGCTGTTGAGGTCCAAGAGGCTTGATTTAGGCTTCAGTCCTCATACTCTGCCTTGTCCAGCCTCTTCCCTCATGCCTCTTTTTGCTCCCCGTGGGACTCTTCTGCCTTTACTTCCCCATCTCTTTGCTCCAGTTGAGGAGAGCATCTGCCTTGCCACCATTACATCTCCATGGAAGGTAAAGGCATGACGGGTCTCCTTGTAGCAGGATTGGGCCTGGGTTCTCACTGTGGAATGGAAAATTTTGTCCCCTGGTGGAAGGTTTCAACCAGGTGAACCTATATTTGACATTGAGGATGGGGTACTTCGTGAAACCTTCATGCGTAGTCTGTGGGTGAAGACCCAGTGGTCTACTTGGAAGGGCCTCTGGAAGTTTCCTGAGGGGCAGTGGCTCTTTGCACTTTTCTGTGTGTCTGTGAGCATGCAGAGAGGCTCTATGCAAAGAAATGCTTGCTTTGCTTTCCCCTGTGTATACACGCACACACTGAGCTCACACACTGCACCTGTGGCAACTTGGAGAACTCCATTTCCCATAGAGACTCCTGCCCTGGGTGTGGAAGTGTTGGTGGCCTTATTGGGTCTCTGAAGCTTCCTAAACTAACTAGAATATGCCTCTGCATTTTAAGCAAAGACTAAGGGGCAGACTAAGTAAAGACTAAGGTGGCTCCCTCCCTGCTCTAGTATCTGAGGCCACATCTGTATAGACCCAAGGCCACATCTTCTTTGATCTCAGGATGCATCTATATAGAGTGATTTTTTCCCCTTGGAACACAGCCCTTAAGGAGGGAGTGACTCTTGGCATGCTCTCCTCAGCTTGTAATTTTAGTCAGAGTCTTAACTAGACTAACCAGGATAACAATGACCAGACTTCAGGCTTCTTGCAAACCTCAGGGAGACATCTACATGTCTGTCTCTTCCCATTCTTGGTGTAAAATGACCCACTTCCCAAATCCTACCACAAGCCTTAGGGAGCTCGACGGAACATTGTATTTTTATAAATACATAAAATAACTCTCTTATTCTGATCATGCTGCTATAACAAAATATCTTAGACCAGGTAATTTGTAAATAAGAAATTCATTTCTCACAATTCTGGAAGCTGGAAAGTTCAAGATCAAGGTGCTTGCAGCTTTGGTGTCCAGCAAGACTCCTCTTTGCTTCCAAGATGACACCTTGTTGCAGTGTCTTCCCATGGCTTAAGGCACGATGGCGCAATGGAAGAATGGCTGCACATTATGCACTCACAGGGCAGAAGAGGCAAAAGGACTAGGAAGTTCTCTGAAGCATCTTTCATAGGGCATTAGTCTCTTGTTGGTGGAGCCCTCAGGGCCTAATCACCTCCCTAAGGACACACCTCTTAATACCATCAAATTGGTGTTTAATTTTCAACATATAAATTTTGAAGATATACGTACACTCAAACTATAGCATTCTGCCCTGACCCCTCCTAATTCATGTCCTCACATACAAAATACATTCGTTCCATCTCAATATCCTTAAAAGTTTTCATTAATTTCAGCAGCAATGCAAAAGTCTAAAGTCTCATCTGAATCAGATATCAGTGACACTCAAAGGTGGGATTCATCTTGAGGCAAATTTATCATCTATGAGCTGGTGAAATGAAATGTTTTATGTGCTTTCAAAATACAGTTGTGGGGCACATGTAGAAAAGACATTTGTATTCCACGGAGGAAAACAGGGAAGAAGAAAGGCCTTAAAGATCAAGAATCAATATCGGCTGAATGCTCTGCCCTCCAGGCCCAATGGGGCTGGGATCCCACCTTCCAGGCACCCTGGGGTGGAGGGCACAATCCACAGTTTTATCACATAGGAGTTGGGTGTCCAAGGCTCCAGGCAGCCCCACTCCCATGGCTTTGAGCAGCCTTATGCCCATGGCCTCACTGGGCGTTGCCCTAGTGGGGGCTCCCTGCAGTTGCCCTGTCCTGGGCACCCCTCTGCCTGGGTCATGTTACTCTCTAGAACCCTCTAGAACAATCTAGGTGGAGGTAGTCATACTCTCATAGCCTTTCTGCACAAAATGCATTCCCCTCCAGTGCACCAGAGCCACACCTGGGGCCACTGAGCAGTTTGGTGTCTGAGTGCGGGGAGTAGAACTAAGATGTGTGACAGAGCTAGGTGGCTGTGGCCTCTCCTTTGATGCCATGCCACACTTCAGGCTCTAAAACTCCTTTGGGGTCATTCTTCCATGGTCATGGACACTAGGTTCTGGCTAATCTCCCCATTGTCTTCATGAATGGCACCTGTCTTCTGCTGAGATGGCAGATTCATGCTAATTTCCATATCAAAGGTCTCTTGGCCACACCCTTGTTCTTTCCCAAACAGGCTGTTTTGTGTTTCCCGATATGGATAGGCTGAGAATTTTCCTAATTTTTAAGCTTTGCTTCCTTTTGGATTACCATCTCTGTCTTCAGATTTCTTCACTCTTCTCCCATCTCACTGTGAGGAGTCAAGAGGAACCGGCAGTTCCTGTAGCCCTCTGCTCAGCCAAATATCCACCTCCATTGTTTGTGAGCTTCACCTTCCATAAAACACCTGACACAAACACAATCCAGCCAAGTTCTTCACCATTTTATAACAAGGATGGCCTTTCCTCTGTCATCCTCATTCGTATTTCATCCTCCAATGTTCCTCATTTCTATTTGAGAGCTCACCAGAAAGGCCTTTACCATCCATATGTCTACCGACATTCCGTTCATGACCGCTCAGGTATTTCGTAAGGCAGAGGCGTCTCTGCAGCTCTCCTCTGTCCTGAGCCTTCATTGGAATCACCTTTAAAACCCACTTCATGGAGATTTGGTTCCCCAGCCAAGGGGAAGGGAGGTTTCTTGGACCGCTTTTTTTGACGTCACTAACCTTACTCATGAGGGCTCTGCTTTCATGACCTAATCAGCTTCCCAAGTCTTCCGAAACCATCACCTTGGGGTTAGGATTTTAACATGGAAATTTAGGAGACAGGTAAAAGCTTGTAGACTGGAGAAACCACTTTTGTAGGCAAGGTGATCTTGGGTTGGCGTCCTTCTCCTCCACAACATACCCATGCCTCCAAGTACATTCCAGTCAAGGCAATTCTTAAAAATTCGCTTTATTCATTTTCTCAGGAATGAATTTGATTTACAATTGTCAGTGCCCTGTAAGCACTTAATTTCTCGGTGCAGTCAGGCTGCTGGAGAGGTGTGGGCTGTCAGCTGTAGTAGTGTGGCCTTGGTATGTCATAATACCAATTTTCAAATGGTTTTGCTGAAGCAGACTTGTCATACCTGATGTTAAATACTGGCCTCCATACATCAGAGTGGTATGTCCGGATCAAAGGGAATCCAGTTGGCATGATTTTATTTGGTTAGGTTGTGTTCACTAAATTGCTATTTGCAAGAATTGTCTGACATCCAGAAAGCCACTGAAGGGCTTCAGGCTTTTACATTTCACAGCATGTCATGCTAAGAACAGACACAGTTGGGATTTCAGAATAGGCAATACTGGTTTTAAGCCTGAGACAGATAGCATTCCATATATTGTTACGTATATGATACAGACTTTTCCTGACTTCTGCGGGGGACTTCCCTCTTCCATATGCCTTCTCTGTGGGCATCTGGTGAGTCTGACTCAGATTTCAGGTAGGCGCGGCTGCACCTGCCGACTCAGCACAGACCGTGTAGGCAGGCCCCGGATGACATGTCTGTGGGAGACCCCCAGGTCTATTTCTAAGGGGTGTGCTCCATCCCAGCTTCTGACAGCCTGTGGCTCCATGGCAGCTCTGGTGCAGCCACTGTCTCTCGGGGAGACGGGAATCCAGGATGCCCGCTCTGCAGGCTGAGTGCTGTCCACCTGGTTCACCGACTCCATACTCAGGACCTGCAGCCAGCTGTGGTCGGGTGATGCCCTCCACATTCCAATACCTGGAAGCAGCAATTCCTGCAAGCACTGTGCCTTTTATGGTAAGACTTTAGGGAAGTAACAACAGAATGAGCAGGAATGATGGCACCCCCTTCCACATGCTTTTTACTGAATGTGGACTGGAACGTGGGGGGTCTCGATGGCCTCCATTTTGCAGGCCTCTGAGAGGTTGGAGCCTCTGAGAAGAATTGGTCAACAACAACAGGAAAGTATGTTTTGAAGTTGGATTCTCTTGTGCTGTGCAGCCTCCTCCTCTGGACTTAAAAACGGCCATACTGGTATCAGCCATTGGTCTGTGACGGGCTGAAGGTCAGGGGCACCTGCTGAGTGTGGCTGCACACCAAGTCCTCTCTCAACGTACTCTTAGGACAAATACTGGTGCTTCTCAGGCTGGGTCTGACTGGCTTCTGGCTCTCACACAACCGGAATGAGCCGGAATGGCCTCTAGAGATGCTCTGAGGTCGGCAGGCCAGACCATTCCTCCTGGAGCCGCTGCTTCATCGAATTCTGATGGATCCCAGCCCACCCTGCTTGGCCTGTGCCCCTCCTGGCACCGTCTGCCTGAGCCTGGGCTGGCGCTCTGTCAGCCTTTGCAACACAGCTATGAGCCTTGGAAAGCTGGAGTTTGGTTTAGCAGAGAAATGCATTTGAAATCTTCCCTCTAGGGCCCCCTCTTTCTGTTTCCCCTCCTCACCTCCCTCCAGGACCAATTTATCTGCCAGTCCAGCCTCCAAGTGGAGCTGGGGCCAAGTTGGAGACCTGCCTATGCTTGTCAGCCTCTGTGGCCAGATCACAAGAGAGCAGCACACAGCTGGGAGAGGGCTGCAAAGTCCCCGTGTGCAGAGCGTGCTTAACAGGGGGCCGGGGAGGCGAGAAGCTTTCCCCAGGCTGCAAAGGAGGTGTGGAGGAGAGGTATGCCCTGTCCCTGAGGGAGACACTAAGCTCTGGCATGTGTTTGTGTGAGCATGCATGTGTGGGTGCGTGAATATGCATTTGTGCATGTGTGTGCACATGTGCCTGCGTGTACACATTCTGGTGTGGCAGAGAAAGAGCTCAAGGTGGCATTAGGTACTCTCTGGCTGTCTGGAGTCTACACAGGTGTCTGTGCCTCATCCTTGGCATGTATAGTTGGTTTGAGGCTCTGCTGCTCACCACGGCCCAGGGGAGCTGTGCCTGTCACATTGGAGTCTGTACAGCTAGAGCTGTAGCCCGGCCAGTGCCTGGAGGCAGAGGCGACCCTCGCTCTGGAGTCCTCAGCTGCTGGCAAGATGCAGTGCACATATCCATCCATCCATCCATCCATCCATCAGTCCTCATGATTCTCTAGCATGACCTTCTGTGGGTCAGATCTCCAGACTGTGGGGATGCGGGAGAAGGTGAATAGGAGAGGTGTGTTGTTCGCACTCAGAGGATGAAGAGTGCTCAGGTAGGAAGGAGCTGCAAAAGTGACCCAGTCCCCACACCACTGGGTGTTGCATCCTAGGACAGCTTTCTACAGTATTAGGTATCACTGTCCACACACCCTGTGGGGCAATTAGTCCTTGTGGCCTCCCCATGATCACTTTCATCTAGTTCGGCCCTGTCTTCCCTGACCTCCTCTCTCTCTCTCTCTCTCTCTCTGCTCCCTGGAGTTCCTCTTTGCACCTGCACACAGTCCCTGGTGGTGCTGCACCCTCACAAGGGCTCCACACCTATTCTATTTTTAGCCCCTGCCTTCTCTGCAGAGTTCCAGGCCTGTGTTTGGCTCTATCGACTTGGAAGACTCATAGGTTCTTCAAAACCAACCAATGTGAAGCCAGTTTGTCTTGACTTTCACTGCAAACCTGATGACTGCTTCATCCCCTGTCTTGAGAAGGCTTCACTACCTAACCATTGTCTAAACCAGGTACCTGGAAGTCCTTCTTGATGACTGCCCATCACCTGCTCGGGGTCCCATCCAGCAGTGCATCCTAGTGCCCCTCCCACTGCACCCCAGCTGTAGTTCAGGATTTGCTCAGCTCTGGTCTTGCTGTTCTGAAGCCCCCACTGACCACTCAGCCCTGCCATGAGGCCCATCATGCAGCTCCCCTTCCCCCTAACCTGCTTCAAGTCCATTCCCCAAACTGCCACAAGGCCCCTTCTCCTTGAGCCAATAGAACTCATTCTCTCCCCTGCTGAACACACACCAGAGCTCTGCATGCCTTCTTACAACAAATTGTACGGTGGGCGCACCAGCCTTTACCATCTGACTCCATGTGCTGCCTGGTGGTTGTGCTGGAGGTTTTGAAGAGTCAGACTTTGGCCTCAGGTCTCCTGCCTGAGAGCTGTGTAAGCCTAGAGCCTCGTCTCACAGAGCCCCTGTTCCCATAGCAGTTAAGGTGAAGATGACAGAGTCCCTCCTGGAGAGCCAGTCTAGCCATTCAGTGAGTCAGCAGCACAGCTCCTACAGCACACAGAGAACAGTGATCTGGGGTTATACCGAGGAAGGGTGTGAACCTGGGGTCTTACTGAGTGAGGGTGTGATCTTGGGGGTTCACTGGGGGAGGGCATGAAGCTGAACTTATACGGTGGAAGGGTGTGAGTCTTGGGTTATACTGAGGGAGGGTGTGAACCTGGGGTTTTACTGAGGGAGAGTGTGAGTCTGGGTTTTGAACCTGGAGGTCCTCTGAGGGAGGAGATGAACCCTGCTTTCCTTTTCTTTCTGCCCTCAGAGTGGGCTTTTCAGTCCCTGAAGCTGCTGCTCTGCCCACTCAGGAAGGTGAGGAAGACTGACGGCAGTGTGCTTCCAGCCTCTGCTCTGTGAGTGTGTGTGTGTGTATCTTGTGTGTCTGTGTGTTTGTGTGTGTGCATCGGGGCAGTGAAGGTTAGCACTGAGCAGCTGCTGGCATCTGGGGCTCACCTGGGGCAGCCCTGCTGCTTTGTTTATATGGCCCATTGGATCCATGGGGCAATCTTCCCAGCTGCCTTCCATTTTATCCTTGGTTTTATGAGGGCCATCTTCCCAGCTGCCTCCCATTCCACCTTCGCTTTATGAGGTCATCTTCCCAGCTGTCTCCAGTTCCATCCTTTGGTCTGTGGCGCCATTTTTCCAGCTGCCTCCTGTTTTGTCCTTGGCTCTATGAGGCCATCTTCCCAGCTGCCTCCTGTTCCATCC
>NC_045448.1:2626461-2667019 GCF_002776525.5 Piliocolobus tephrosceles | reverse complement strand
TTCCAGTTCCATCCTTGGCTCCATGAGGCCATCTTCCCAGCTGCCTCTCATTCTATCCTTGTCTCCATGAGGCCATCTTCCCAGCTGCCTCGAGTTCTACCCTAGCTCTATGGTCGCCATCTTCCCCTGTATCCCATTCCACCCTTGGCTCTATGGGGCCATCTTCCCAGCTGCTTCCAGTTCCGTCCTTTGCTCTATGAGGCCATCTTTCCAGCTGCCCCCTGTTTTGTCCTTGACTCTATGGGACCATCTTCCCAGCTGCCTCCTGTTCCATCCTTGGCTCTATGGGGTCATCCTCCCAGACACCTCCAGTTTCACCCTTGGCTCTATGGGGCCACCTTTCCAGCTTCCCCCCTTTCCACCCTTGCCATTGTGTCCTCATTGGGTCATTTGTCAACAGCATCTGCTTAACACCAAGCAGTGGTCCTGGATCCTCTCAGATGTGGCCCCTGTGGTGATGGACATGATCAGTGCATGTGGGGGGTGGCCAGTGATCACATGGTCACACGGAGGTGCTACCCACACTGTTCTAGGAAGCATACACATGGGTTCTGTGGGCCATGGAGGTCATTCCAGGCTCTGAGCCAGGGTCATGGAACTGAGAGCCACAGGACAGATTTGAGCCAGTTGGTTTATCAGAAGCAGTAAGAGTGACCCACAGAGGGGCCGCCTCCAAGGGCCTTGTACAAACAGCACCCCATTTCCAGGACCCACAGTGGCCTGTGTGGCTGCAAGGGTGGAGTGGGGTGGGCTGGGGTGGGACGGACCCTGCATGTGCACTACAGCCAGATCATGCAGGGGTGGGTAGGGCACATGCAGGGTTTCTTTTTTTTGGATTTAAGAAGAGAAAGAGGAAGACGAAAGGAGAGAGAGAAAAACAGAGGCAGAGAGGAGGAAAGAGCAGTGGAGGCTGTGACCAGATTTTCCTGAGGGACGTTAACCACCTGACTGGCTTCTCTAATGTGAGCGCCTGCTGCTGGTGCTGGCTTGTGTGTTTGGACTTCTAAGTTTGGTGTCATCTTCTCTGGCTGGTTGGTATCTTCCGAATGCTGACTTCTGTGGACTGAGAGGTCTTGCACCCCACTTTCCCCTTCCCAAGGCAGTGACCAGGGAGAACTGGGCTTTGCCTCTGTCTCTGAGGACTCCAAACACCCAGGTCACCCTTAGCCAACCCTGTTTGAGCCACTGCTGCCAGGAAGAGCCCCAAGCTGATTCTTGCTGCCATTTTGTCTCTCTTCCCAGGAGTGCTGGCCCAATGTCTCTACCTGTCCAGGAGCCCAGTCTCCCTTTTCAGTGTCCATCAATACTAGCTGGTTTGAGGGCTTCTTCTGGGTGTGCTGCCGGGGGGGCAGCAGGCACTAGGGATGGCAGGTGGTCCAGAGCCCCTCCAGGCAGGCCAGCCTGCTGTGCTGTGGGCCCTGTGCCAGCACGGGTCCCCTCCATAGCCTGTGCCCTTCTGGGCAGCCTCATTCCTCAGTGACCACCCACCTCCCCAAAGCCAAGAAAGTGACTGCCCTTCCACGGCCGGCACCCCCATCCAGTCTTCTTTTCAGTAAGTCTAAAAAATTAAGTCATCTCCTCATTGACATGCAATGTACATTGGTGGGGGCATCGATTAATACCATGTAAGAGTAATATGATAAGGAAAGGCAGACATAGATCCAGCCCCTGCTCCCATTAGCAACTCCTGTGAATGCAGCACAGCTGCAGGAGCTGGCCCGGCTGCTGCATCCTCTCCCTGCTGCAGCTGAGGGCATTCTGAGTGAGAAATTAATTCCTCATTGGGATTGTGTGTGAATTTAGCAGATAATAATTTTAGAGCTTTAAACTGACATTTTAAGAATGACCACTGTAATTCTGGCAAGCAACAATGGATTCCATAAATGATGGAGATTCTAAGAACAGGACTGATTTCCACGGCCCAGGCTCGTTGATGCCCTTTGGAATGGAGAGCGTGAAGGGGAATGCCTGGGTCTCACAGAGGAGGCTCATGACCCGGAAAGATGTGGGACTGGGGGCCGTGTCTGTAGCTCCCCTGCCACGGAGCGGAATCTGCCTCTCCATAAGCGTAAGCTCTGGGGACTGTGACATCTGCGCTGGGGCTGGCCCCTGCCTCCTGCCCAGCCCCTGCCAGCCGCACATGGTGGAGACCGGCTGCCCATAGCTCTTGTTCTCAGATGTGGGCAGATCGGGAATCCGCCATGTGCCTGTGGATTTAAAAAAAAGAAACCCAGGCTGCTTTTATGTCTGTTAGAAGGAGCCTGCACTTCAAAGTAGTGGGGATGTATATTTAAAAAAATTCCATGCTCATGGGCCAAAGATTTCCCCGGGGCTGCATGCTGATTTGCAGCCCATTGTGTGTGGCTTTGGGACACTGGAGGTGTGGAGCAGTTTAAGTGACAAACAGGTTGGAAAAGCAAAGGACACCAGGTGAGGATGACGGAGTTAACATCCTATTGCTTCCTGATAGTTCCTGCCAATATGGGATCCCACTACTATCTTTCTGCACTAAAAATATGTATATATGGAGATAGAAACTGTTGTAATGGCTCCATGCATTCAGTAGAGGAAATGAGAGAAGAAAGAAGAAACAGATTTAGTCCTGCCCAGAATCTGCACTTCCACGGAGGATGCCAGGATATCACGGGAGAGACTGTAGCTCTGATCCAATGGGGAGAGCTCTTGGCAGGAGCCAGCATGTTTCTGTGTTCCATTTGGGAGGACAGTTTACTTTTAGGAGGTGCTTTGAAATCAGGTGGACGTCTCTAACTCCTGGACCTTTCCCGGCCTTTCCAGCCACTGTTATCTCTGTGGAGTCAGGGGGCAGGGCCTTTGGGATCAGCTTCTGCCCTCATGAAAACAGCTGAGCAGCCTGAGAGAATCACGAAGGACCTCACCTGAGTATCAAGTCACCTCATCAGGCTGAATTGTGTGGATCTAAGGACTTTAAAGAGGTGATTTAGGTAAAACGAGGTTATTAGGGTGGCCCCTGATCCAGTGTGACTGGCGTCCTCATAAGGGATTAGGACACAGCAACACAGAGGGACGAGCCCCTGAGGATCCCCAGGAAGATGGCACCTGGAAGGCGAGGAGAGAGGCCTCAGAAGGAATCAGCTCTGCTGTCGTTTGATGCCAACTTCTAGCCTCTGAGTCTGCGAAGAAGTAAGTTGCGATGCTTTAAGTCCTCTAGTCTGTGGTCACTGGGTATGGCAAATGGAGATGACGAATACGGCCATTTCTGTAGTTTGAATGTGTCCCCAAAAGTCCATGTGTTGGAAATTTGGCCCCCAACTTGAGCAGTGCTGAGAGGTGGGATCTTTGGGAGGTGATTAGGTCATGAGGATTCTGCTCTCATGAATGGATTAACCCATCCATTGATTACCGGATTATTGGACTGATGGGTTAGGGAGGGGTGGGGTTAGTTATCACTAGAATGGGTTGGTAGTAAAAGCCAGGTTGCTTCTCTCTCATGAGCCCCCCTGACCGTATGAAGCCTTGCACCCCCTCGGGAGTCTGCAGAAAGTCCCCACCAGCAAGAAGGGCCTCATCAGATGTGGCCCCTGGACCTTGGATTTCCAGCTTCCAGCACTGTAGGAAATAACTTCCTTTTCTTTACAAACCACCCAGTGTCAGATACTCCATTATACAACAGAAAACAGACAAGACAGGCATCGGGAACCTCTGGGTTCCTGACAATGGCAGTTTAAAACTGTTGGCCGTGGGTTCTTCCAGGGGTGGGGGCTGTGGCTTCTTGACTTGCATCCAGGTGGGCCCATGGCCACTTCAACCAACAGAGATGGGTAGGCGATACCAGGTGACTTTCTGAGCTGGGTCGTAAGGGGCCGTGTTCTGTGCCCAGGCTCTGGGCATGGTCACTTTCCACTTGTGGAACCTTCTCTCCTTGGACCCAGTTGCTGTGTTGGGAGAAGGCTGGGAACAGAGAAAGGCAACATAGACACACATGGTCGACAGGCTCATGGAACCTCACTCTTGAGTCATCTTGGCTCAGCCACGAGACATGAGTCAAGAAACACCAGAAAATTCCAGCTTCTGGCCATCTGAGTTCTCATGAGAGTTTTGGATACTGAGGAACAGAGGCTGACAACCACTGTTGTGCCCAGTCCAAATCCTTGACCTATGGGATCCACAAGCTTAATACATTGGTGGTTGTTTCTCTCTGCTTTCTTCAGGGTGGTTTGTTATTCAGCTATGGATAACTAGAGCCCTGACTCACCTTGATGGATCTCATCGTTATTCATCCAGAATGCTTTTATTGAGAAAAATAATATTTGCCATGTTGTGCAAGGAGTTGGGGTTGCAAAGCTGTGTGCTGTGACCTATAACACAAGACAGCAGGGTTGTCTGATCTCCGAGAGCCACGTGCCTGGGATCTTCGGGCCACAGTATCTCACAGAATTACTAATGCACAGTCTGTGTGGGAGATGATGCTGGAGTACCCCCCTCCCTCTAGGCTCCTCCACGTGCTCTGCTCACATCACTGAGGGGTTGGCGACAGCCTGCTGAGTCCCTTTCGACCCTCAGCCCACTCTGCAGCAATCAGACTGGCCGAAACCTGTGTGGCTGGCTCCACCCTCAGATCTCCCCACTCCTCTCATTAGCCGCCTGCCTTCTCAGCCGGCGCTCTTATTCTTGTGACTCTTGCCTGACCCTGCCTCAGCTCTGTGTCCTCCCAGACTGCTGACTGAGGCTTTGCCCAGCGGATTTTCCATTGCCAAATTTTAGAGCTTTTCTCTCCTCGCCTGACTGCTCCCTGTCACTGTCCTCTGTATCTTCCTGTTCCTGATTTTGGCTGGCTATCAAGAGAAGATCTACAATCATCCCATCTCTCGTGGCATCTTACCATGTGCAACTACCTCGTATCTAATACCTCACTTCACCTTTTTCTGTTCTTCTATTTATGAGCTACGTGATGTCAGACAGGGCACTTAACTACTCTGAGCTTTGGCTCCCTTATTTAACAATAGTTATCATAATAATACCTGCCATGTCCATTTACAGTTTGTCTGACAGCTCTTCATTGAACAAACATGCATTGGGTTCCTACTGAGTGCTGGGTGCTGTATCCAGCATTGCTAAGACAAATGGCCATGAGACCAGCAAGCATGCCTGGGTTTTGCATTCTACTGGGATGTCTCAGTCTATTGTCTGCTAAAACAGAATACCACAGACTAGGCAGTTGATAAAGCAGATGAATTTACCTCTTGCAGTTGAAGAGGCTGGGAAGTCCAAGAGCATGGCGCTGGCATCTGGGTCATCCCATGGTGGAAGGGCAGAGACTAAGAAGAGCACCAGATGCCAGACTCACTTTGCAACAACCCACTCTCACAATAACTAACCTGACCTCATGACCCAATCACCTCCCAACAAAGTTGCATTGTGATTGAGTTTACAACACAAGAACTTTTGGGGGGGCAAATTCAAGCCAGGCATGGGGATTAGTATAAATAAATGAAGAGTGCACCCTAACTGATTGGGTTGTTAACAAAAATGAAAAGACAAGGGTAGGTTTGGGGAGTGGTGGGAGCGTGAACAGGCCTCTGGAAGTGGCATATACAGGGAAAACCCCTGTGCAGGCAGAGACCTGGGCTGATGAGAAGGGGCCGGACTTGGAGATCTGGGAAAAAGCATCTCAGTTGAGGGAGAAATGGAGCAAGCCTGGAGCCCTGAAGAGCTTGAGGACTTTGAGACCAGGGAGCAGGTACTGGGAGATTGGCTCAGGCAGGACCAGGCAGAGTCTCTGTTGCTGGTAAAGAATGTGGGTATTATTTTGAGTGAAAGGAGTGGCATACTCAGATCTGTTTTGGGGTGATCCTTCCTGCTGCCATGTGAACAATGCAGCCAGAAATGGTGCTGGGGGTGTTATTAGGGTACTGCCATGACCCACTCAGAGATGACAGTGGCTGGACCACAGTGGGGAGAAGAGGGGGATCATCACAACCTGTTCCTGGAAGCCCTACTGGGTATGAGAGGAGTGGAGGAATTAAGAATGGCCCCCACCACTTGATACATGGAGAAACCCAAGGCAGTCATGTGGTTTTTGAGGTGTGGGGAAAGTGAAGGGCTCCTCTTTGTATAATGCGTGAGCTTCCTGAGATGTCTTCATGGGAATAGAAAGATGGCCTTGGGATGTTTGCTTCTGGAGCTCAGAAGAACAATACTAACCTGGAGAAACATGGGTGCCATTTGCTTAGGGTGTTGTTAGAATGTATAGAGGATGACCATCATTTGGGGAGAGGTGACAAGGACCCATGGATGCCCCACACTGCTTGTCAGAGCCCTCATCCTGGGCTCCGTGTCCTATGGATGCCATAACAGATGTCCACAGACTTGATGGCTTAAAATAGTCAAAATTTGTTCTTTACAGTAGTGGAGGCTGAAAGTCCAAAATCAGTTTCAGGGGGCAAAATCCGGAGGACCTGCTGAGCTGTGCTGTCCCTGAAGGCTCTAGGAAAGAGAACTTCCTGCCTCTTCCAGCTTCTGGGGGCTCCTGGTGTCCTTGGCGCCACGTGGCTCTAATCTCTCCTCTGTGGCCACATGGCCCTTCCTGTGTGTTGAATCTCTCTCTGCCCTCTTTTCTAAGGATACTCGTGATTGGATTTAGGGCCCACTCAGATAATCCACAATAATCTTTCCTTGTCTCTTCTGCAGAGAACTTTTTCACAGTTTCCAGGGATTAGGGTCTGCTAATTGGGGACCATTGTCCAGTCCACTTCATACTAAAGGTTTGAAGAGGCAGTACTTCAATATCGAAAGCTTGAACTTGGGGTAAGAGTGCAATCTTGGAATTGCATTTCTAAACAATTGGAGTCGGGCTAGGCATATTCCTAGTTGTCTGACCACAGGTCTATTTCTTGGTTTCCGGACCTCAATTTGTTTATCCACAAAGTGGGGATAATGCCACACTCAGTCTCAGGACTGTTGCTTGGGTCTGATGAGATCCTATGTGCAAAGTATTTGGGATAGTGCCTGACATATACAAAGCCCAGATAGAGATCAGTTCCCTTTCTTCTCCTTGGCTGGTACCTAAGGGATTGGAGAGGTCCCCTTGTGTCAGTCCCCAGAGCTGACCCAGCTTGTCTAGCGGTGTCTCACATCAACCATAGGCTGGAATCTTTTGTGGGGAGGCTTACGTAGAAAAATGGAACATGCGATGATTGCAAGCCCACCCAGGGTATCCAGGAGACCTCCGAGTGAGGAGGGAGGGCCAGGCGTGTGCTGAGAAGTTGTAGGAAGCCCTGCCTGCTGCTCCCTCTGCTAATGAGCCGCACGCAGAGCCTGCAGCACTGACAGGTTCATCCCAGGGACTCTGGAGTTCTTCTCTGCAGGGACTGAGCCGTGAATCCGCCTGCGTGCTGAGCTTGTCTTTCCGCTCTCATCTTTCCATGGCAACCGGGGAAAGGGGGCCAGGATGTGGCAATCTCCACAGGAGAAGCGTGGGCGCGGCTGTCTATAGGCAGCAGGGCTGGAAGGAGAGGAGGAACAGCAGCCCTGATTCCAGGGCAGCACTTGATACAAGCCCATCATGGTCACACGGGAGCTCTTGAAATACCCTGCGTCCTGTCCCCCTCTGGTCTGCCTGATGTTGCAGAAGAGGAAACAAACAGAGGGGCAAAGTGACTTGGTGAATGGTGCACAGCTGGTTAATAGGAGATGGGAGGTGGCATCGAAACCTGGGGCTTCTGACTGGTGGGCGACTTGCCGTTAGGGAGCCCTTTTATGTGCTTTAAGGGGGTCCTCCTGCACCACCGGTTTGAATTCAGGTCAGATTTACTGAAGGGCCTTGTTGAAATGACAGGGCAGGCCCCATCATTGATCTCACCCTGAGAAGAGAGTAAGGGCTCCATACAATGTTAGGAAACCCAGGACTAAGGACTTCTGCTCACCCTAGTTCATTGAGGGGCCCATCAGTAATTGTTCCACTGAGAACTTATTAAAATATGCAGATGGTCTGTTCAAAGAGCATTACAGGTACTCCTCATGGAGCAGCCTTTGTTACAGGAAGGGGTCGGAATGAAAGGGGAAAGAATAATCGAAACAGATTGGAGGGCCCCGGAGTGGTGACTGAGGTCTGGGCTCCATCCTGCTGGCCTGTCCCCCCCGCTATGGTCACTCAAGGCTCATAAACCACCACTGGGAGCTCAGCGTCCCTCATGGCGACCGTCCCTGGGAGCTCAGCGTCCCTCATGGCGACTGTCCTGTGACTGAACGGCCTTCATGTGTTCAACGGCCACTTTTGTTGACTCTCACATTGGCTTGTCGCACTTTCCACTTCCATTCCTAGTTCTACTCATTTGGGCTCCACGGGGAAATGCTTTTCCTTCTCTGACCTGACAGCACCGTGGATACTTGGAGACACCTCACGCTTCACCCTGTGACCAGTCTTGCCCACCTCATTCTCAGGATGGGGCAGATCCAGTTCCACTCTCCCCTTGGGGCTGGGTGCCGGGGACCTGCGGGAAGGTCTGGGTGCTTGGGCCTATTCTGCTCACCTCTCAGGCATGAGAGCCCAGAAAAGTGTCACTGGTGGCTGGACCAAGAGCTCAGATGAATGTTCCCCATGCTAGAGGTGGCCTCCAGGGATAAAATGTAGGCCTTATTGAGGGAAAAGACAACCCCAGAATGCGGGATGTTATGACAAGAGGAGATTCCTGAGCTGCAGACACAGAGTATGGAGTCTCCTCATGGGGACCAACCTTGGGACATCTTGGCCTCCCTCTCAGCCAACTCGGGATTCATCCTGCGATGTTTCTGAGAAGGAACTAGTTAATCATGAGGCAGCATCTTCATGGGTGGCCATCTTTATTTTTAGAAGGTTGTATTTAATATGCAGCTGAAATCTGCTTGAAATCTGAGCATTCCAGGGGAGCCTTCCCGGGCCTGGGGGCTGCCCCAGCAAAGCCTCGCTTCAGTGGTTTCTGCTCGTGTTAGGAGCTGCCCCAGGACCAGAGGCATCAGACCAGACCCATCTGCATGTCTGCAGGGTCCCATGGAGGCTCAGTGTCTGGGAGCTGCAGGGAGAAGGGACAGAGGACAACGCAGCGTGTGTGCTGGGTGCCTCCTCATGTGTGCCCTGGGAAGCGCTCTGTGCTTCTTATTTTACAGAAGATGTCATCTGCATTGTCAAGCTGCCTCTGTGCCATGCAATAATCTGAGTCTGTAATAATCTGAAGCCTGGAGCCTGGGGAGGGTTTTTTTTTTTTTTTTTTTTTTTTAACAACTCCATTTGCTTTTTAACCAGTGGAGATTCCTCCAAGTTTTTCACATTAATTGCTCATCAATCTCAGTTTTCTGTGCTGTGGATGTCTGTCTCTGTAGGGAGAGAGCGCGGGAGCTGTGCATGGCCGCTGACAGCCACTGTGGGCCGGGTACCATTTTACATCTTCCCAGTGATCACCGGGTCCCCATGACGTAGGTTCGTCCCCTGATTTTGCCTGTTAGGGACAGAAACTCACTGATTTCAAAGTCTGAGTCTCCCCCACTGCCTGCCATGCTAAGTCTCAGAACCATTCAGAAAAGAGTTGAACAACCACGAGTGGCATGAGATTGGTCTCCCTGGAGGTAGGGTCTGGGTCAGGGCCACGGCGTGCCTGATGGTGCTTGGACCCAGTGGCACCTCAGCCCCACCCCTCGGGTGCCACTGCCTGAGTTTCTTGCAGGTGAATCCCGGGCTCCTCCACTTGTGTCTCCCCAGCTGCTCAGAGGCCAGAGGTGGAGCAACAGGGCGAGGCAGGCTGAACTTCTTACTTTCAGTCATTTTCAAGCCAATATTTGTTTCAAGCAAAGAAACACAGACACATAGTTTAGAAAGTCAAGCTGTATGTGTTGGGAGAAACAGTACTTCTCCACTCCCAGCACTAGCTGTGGGGGTCTCTGGGGCCTTTCCCAGGCTTGGGTCATGCTAGTCTGCTCCTCGCGGAAGGGATGATAGATTATCTTAATGATGAGTTGAGATGAGGCTGGGGCCGATGTGCCTCCGCCCTGCCCTCCTTCTCCCCACTGGGAGCCAGTCTCCTACAGGAAGTTTGCATTCTGGTTGGTGTCACCATGCTGTGAATTCTGCAGGGTCTGGTGAGGGGAGGCCTGGGGGCTGGCTCGTGTCTGGGTCTGGGGCTCAGCCTCCGAGGCCCATCGCTGCTGCTGCCGGCTCCTCTCCCCCAGCCTGCTGCCTATCTGCCTGGCTCCCCGTTGGTTCTGGAGTTCCTGCGGAAGGAGAGGCGCCGATTTTCAGGATTCCTAAAGCGGCCTCCGTGGTGCCAGGGGATTCCCATGCCCTGTGCCACATGTCTCAGCCTCTGGTGCCATGCCTCACAACCAACCACTTGCAACTCTTTTAGGCTTTTTTCTTCATATTTATCTTTATGTTCCTAACACTACGCTGTTGTAATTAGCCCTTATCAATGAGATACGATCTCTAGACTCACCACATGGCAGATCAGGCTTCGCTCTTCACAGTCCTCCTTGCTCTCTCCGCCCTATCGATGCAGTGATAGGCAGTTAAGTGAAAGCATTGTCAGGTGTCCGTGCTGCCCCTGCCCCCTGGTGACTGCTGTTCCCTTGTGAGCAGCGGAGCTCTCGGAGCACGTTCTCTTCCTGCATGGGGCCCTACAGGGCTGTGCTGTGGACGGGTTGATGTTACTGGAGGTGGGTCTGCTGGTGAGCTGGTGGTCATGGGGGACACTTGAAAACATCTGATTTGTCCAGAATGGACCCCTCCTGTCCTCGGCTGATGTAGTGGAGCCTCCACCTCTGGTTGGCTTTGGGAGGAGCCCTCAGGGGTTGCAGGGCAGAAGGCTATTCAGTGTGCAGTTTGACCTTTCCTGCGGGAGCCTCACACACACTAGCCATCCACTCTGTGTTTTGGAGGCCAGAGCTCCCCCAGCCCAGTTTCTTCAGAGTCTGCTGAAGCCTGCCTCTAAGCATGCGGTATTGGCCAAGAGAGGTGTGAGGGGAGAAGCAGTTTTCTGGTTGAACTGGAAGGACTTGAGGAGTCAGGGTTCCTGTTCTGTCCACACTATTTCTACTTCCTCATCCCATGTTCTTCTCTCAATCCACTTCCTTAGGGCTTCTGGCGCCTGATCTCCACCGAGGCTGATACTGTCTCGGCCCTAGGTGCCTCCATGCTGTTAGCCTCAGTGCCCATCTCTTCGCTCTGACCTGAGAGTTCTACACCATCCCCTATTCATAAAATACAGTCACATACATGGGCCCATGCACATGCACACACTTGCACACACATATGGACACTTACACACACGCATACATGTGCACATGCACACAGATGCAGACATATACATGCACACAAATGCAGACAGACACACATGCACGCACGTGCATGCCCACATGCATGCACACAAGGCACACACACAGACACACAGGCACACACACACTTTTAGTTGAACACTGTTATGGGCTGAATTATATTTCCCCCGACTTCATATGTTGAAGTCATAACCCCAATGTGACTGTATTTGAAGGAAGGTCTCTTAAGGAGGTGACTAAGGTTAAGTGAGGCCATAAGGGTGGGCCCTGATCCCGTAGGACTGTTGTCCTCACAAGAGGAGGAGGAGGAGGTGCCAGGAGTGTGTGTGCAGGGAGGAAAGGCCATGTGAGGACACAGAAAAACCATCTGCAAGTCAGGAAAAGAGGCCCCATTGCCAACCAGCTGACACCTTGATCTCAGACTTCCAGCCTGCAGAACTGTGAGAAAATTAATTTCTGCTGTGTAAGTTATCCAGTCTATGGTGTTTTGTTACAAGCAGCCTGGAAGACAAGTACAGATTTTGGTACTGCAAGTGGGGTGCTACTGTAGCAAACACCTAAAAATGTACAAGTGGCCTTGGAACTGTATATATGCTGGAAGAGTTTCACTTGCAGCTAGAAGAAACTGAGATTGCCTTAAGGCACTAATGGTAGAAGTATGGATGTTAAAGGTAATTCTAGGGAAGCCTTTGAAAGGAGTCGGTAGAGCTGTAGACAAATGTTCTATTGTCTTAGAGGATATATAAATAATTATAAACAGGATGTTGATAGAAACATGAATGTGAAAGGAGCTTCTGGTAAGGTCTCAGAAGGAAATATGGAACAGGTTATTGGACAAAGGCTAGCCTTATTATAAAGTGCCAGAGAACTTGGCTGGATTGTGCTCTAGTGTCTTGTGGAAGGAAGAAATTAAGAGTTACAATTTTGGATATTTAGCAGAGGAGATTTCTAATCAAAACGTTGAAGGTGTGACCTGATTTTTCACTACCTGTTAAATGTGAGAGGAGAGAGATACATTGAAGGAATTGTTGAGCAAAAAAGAAACCATAGACTGGATAAAGAAAATGTGGTCCATATACTATGCAGTTATGAAAAAGAATGAGGTCATGTCTTTTGCAGGGACCTGGATGGAGCTGGAGGCCATTATCCTTAGCAACACTAACACAGTGACAGAAAACCAAATATCATATGCTCTCACTTAAAAGTGGGAACTAAATAACAAGAACACATGGACCCAAAGAGGGGGACAACAGACATTGGGGGGCTACTTGAAGGTGGAGAGTGGGAGGAGCTAGAGGACGAGAAAAAATATCTATTGGGTACTATGTTTAGTGCCTGCATGATGAAATAATCTGTACATTAAACCCCTGTGACTTGAGTTTACCTGTGTAACAAACCTGTACATGTACCCCTGAACCTAAAACAAAAGTTAAAAGAAAAAAACCCTAAAACTTAAAGATTTGGGAAATTCTCAGCCTATCCATATTACAAAAAATGAGAAAACATGTTCTGGAGAGAACAATGAGTACAGCTGGACAGTCACTCCATATCAAGATTACCCATGGGTTTCATCAGCCATCTCAGCAGAATCCAGGAACAGAGATGGGGTTGTGCTGGCAGAAACACCGTTCATTTGCACTAAAGAAAACAGAGAAGGTGGGATAGGATGAAAGAAGGCTGTCTGACTTCTGAGATGAGACAGTAGAACTTGCTAGCTTCAATCAAGCCTTATCCTTCAAGAAAAGAGAAGAATGACCAGAAAGACAATTCAGAGCTCACTGGGGTGCCCCTCCCATCATGGGTGTGGGGGCAAGACTGTTTTCTCCTCAGCTTCCATGACCAGGATATCATTTCCTTAGGGGGGAAGGCTCTTGTAGAACCATGGGGTGGGGCCCTCACAGATACAAGGGGGTGAGTCCACCATCTAGGGTGATGGGGTGGTGCCTCCAAGGGGCCCAGAGAGCAGAGCCAAAAAGGATTGTTCTGAGCCTTGAGAGCTGATGAAGTTTGCCTTGCAGGTTTTGGGCTTGCTTAAGACCCAGCACCAGTTTTTCCTTTCCTATTTTCCCTCTTGGAATGGGCCTCTCTATCTTATCCCTTCCCATCATTGTATTTTGGAAGCACATCACACTTACCTAGTTTCCCAGGTTCACAGCTGCAGAGCATTTTTGCCTCAAAATGAATTATGCCTTGAGTCTCACTCATACATAATTAAATGATCTTTGTATACTTTTTTAAATTTTTCATTTTTTATGATAAGAACACTTAACATGAAATATACCCACTTGACAATGTTTTAAGTGTACAGTAGATTATTGTTCACTACAGGTACACTGTTTTACAGCAGACCTCAAGGGGAGACTCAGTTTGCTTGACTAAATCCTTGTGCCTGTTGATTTTTTATTCTCTATTTTCCCCTTCATTTTCTCCAGTCCCTGACAACCGCCATTTCTCTCTTTGCATCTATGACCTTGACTGTTTTAGCTATAGCCCATTTTCAGCGGAACCATACGGTGTTTGTCTTCCTGTGACTGTCTTATTTCACTTAACATAATCTCCTCAAAGTTTAACCATGTTGTCACATACTGCAGAATTTCCTTCTTTTAAGACTGAATAGTATTCGGTTGCATATATTTACCATATTTCTTTATCCATTCATCTGTCAATTGACATTTCAGTTGCTTCTACATCTCGGCTTTTGTGAATAGTATTATAATGAATATAGAAGGGCTAATACCTTTTTGAGATCCTGATTTCAATTCTTTTAGATGAATACTGAGAAATAGGATTGCTGAGTCATATAATAGTCCTATTTTTAGTTTTTCGAGGAATGTCCATACTGGTTTCCATAGTGGCTGCACCATTTTGCATTCTTACCAATAGTGTGCAAGTGTTCTCTTTTCTCCATGTGCTTACTGACACTTGTTGCTTTTTAAAAATAATAACCATCCAGATAGGTATAGGGTGATATCTGGTTGTGGTTTTGATTTGCATTTCCCTGATCATTAGTGATGTTGAGAACTTTTTCATATACTTGTTGGTTATTTGCATATCTTATTGGAGATATGTCTATTCACACCCTTAGCCAATTTTTATATCAGGTTATTAGATTGCAAAAATATTGAATTGTAGGAGTTCCATAAATATTTTGGAGAATTACTTATTTCCAAATGTATGGTTTGCAAAGATGTTCTCCCTTTTCATAAGTTAACTTTTCACTCTATTGGTGATTTACATTGTTGTGCAAAAACTTTTTAATTTGAAGCTGTCCCATTCATCTTTTTGTGTGTGTGTGTGTTATATCCATTTGATAATGTCTAAGACCATTGTTATGAAGCCTTTCCCCTATGTTTTCTCCTTGAAAACATATATAAGACTTAAATGCAGTGTTACAGTTTTAGGTCTCACATTTAAACCATTTTGAGTTTACTTCTGTGCATGGTGTAAGATAAAGGTCTAATTTTATTTCTTTGCACATAGATATTCATTTTTTTCCAAGACCATTTGTTGAAGAGACTGTCCTTTCCCCATTGTATGCTCTTGGTACTCTTGTAAAAGGTCTGTTGACCATATATGTGCACATTTATTTCTAAGCTCTCCATTTTGTTCGATTTCTGCATACGTCTGTTTTTATGTCAACACCATACTGTTTTGATTATTGTAGCTTTGTAGTAGATTCTAAAACCAGGAAGTATGATGTCTTCAACTTTGTTCTTCTTTATCAAGATCGATTTTACTGTTTGTGTTATTTTTCTATTTTTGAAAAAAATGCATTAGTATTTTGATAGGGATTGCATTAACTCTGTAAATCACTTTCAGTAGTATGGAAATTTTGACAATATTAGGTTTTCTAATTCATGAACACAGAAATTTTCCATTTATTTGTGTCCTGTTGAGTTTCCTTCATCAATGTTTTATAGTTTTCAGTAGACAAGTCTTTTACCTCCTGAAGTTATGTTTTTATATAGGTATTTCATTTTTATGATGCTTTTGTAAATAAAATATTTTCCTAATTTTCTATTCAGATATTTTGTTGTTAGTGTATACTGAATTTTGTACATTGATTTTGTATCCTGCAACTTTATTGACTTGGTTTCTTAGTTCTAACAGAGTGTTTAGGTGTTTGTGTCCGTGGGATCACGTTTTCTGCAACCAGGAACAATTTTACTTCATTCTGATTTGGATACCTTTTATTTGTTTGTTTGTTTGTTTATTTATTTATTTATTTATTGCTTAATTATCTGGGTAAAACTTTCATATTTTGTTGAATTGAAGCGATGAGAGTGAATACTGTTGCCTTGTTTCTGATCTTTGAGGAAAAACTTTCATTTTTCATTACTGAGGATGATGTTAGCTGTGGGATTTTTATATATAGCATTTATTATGTTGAGATAATTTTCTTCCATTTCTAGTTTGTTGAGAGTTTTTATCATGAAAGAGTATTGAATTTTTAAAACACTTTTCTGCATCTGCTGAGATCATTATGTAATTTTTATCCTTTAATTAATGTGATGTATCTCAATAATTGATTTTCATATGGTTAACAATCTTTGCATCTCAAAGATCAATCCCATCTGCTCACCATCTATAGTCCTTTTAGTGTGCACTTGGATTCAGTTTGCTAGCATTTTCTGATAATTTTTTTCATCTATCTTCATTAGGGATATTGGCTTGTAGTTGTTTCTTCTTCTCCCTCCTTCTCTTCTTCTCCTCCCCCTCCCTCCCCCCCCCTTCCTTCCTCCCTCCCTCCCTCCCTCCCTTCCTTCCTTCCTTCCTTCCTTCCTTCCTTCCTTCCTTCCTTCCTTCTTTCCTTCCTTCCTTTCTTCCTTCCTTCCTTTTTTTAAATTGAGACAGAATCTCACTCCATCATCCAGTCTGGAATGCAATGGGGTGAGCATAGCTCACTGCAACCTCAAACTCTTGGGCTCAAGGAATCCACCTCTGGGTGCTATATTGCCCAGACTGGTCTTGAACTTCTGACCTCAAATGATCCTCCTGCCTTGGCGTCCCAAAGTGTTGGGATTATAGGTGTTAGCCAGTGTACTGGGCCTGCAGTTTTCTTATCTGTGGTATCTTTGGCCTCATAAAATGGGTTTGGAAGTATTTCCTTTCTTGACTTTTTTTTGTAGGAGTTTGGGAAAGATTGGAATTAATTTTGTAAATGTTTGGTGGAATTCACCAGAGAATCCATCTGGTCCTGGGTTTTTCTTGTTGGAAGGTTTTTGATTATTAATTCAATCTCCATTCTAGTTATAGATCTGACTTTCTATTTCTTCATTATTTAGTCTTCATAGGTTGCATGTTTCTAGGAATTTATCAATTTCTTCCAGATTATCCAGTTTGTTGTTGTATAATTATTCATAGTAGTCTCGTATGATACTTTTTAATTCTGTGGTATCAGTTGTAATGTCTCTTTCTGCTTTTAGTTATCTGAGTCCTCCCTCTTTTTTCTGTAATCTAGCTAAACGTTTGTCAATTTTATTTTTTTTGAAAACCTGTCTTAGTTTTATCTATTTTTCTCTATTGTTGTTTTATTTTACTATTTCAATTATTTCTGTACTAATCTTTGTTACTTTTTCCTTCTGTGAACTTTGGGGTCAGTTTGTTCTTTTTCTGATGTTTTGAGGTATAAAGTTTATTTGAGATCTTTGTTCTTTCTCAATGCAGTTATTTATTACTATTCACTTCTCTCAGTACTGCTTTTGCTGCATTCCATACATTTTGATATGTTGTGTTCTCATTTTTATTTTTTCAATACATTTTGATTTCCCTTTGATTTTTTTTTAACTCAATGGTCATTCAAAAATGTGTTGTTTAATTTCTATATATTTGTAAGTTTTCAAAGTTTTCTTCTGCTACTGATTTCTAGTCCTACTCCATTGCAGAAAAAAAAGAATATTTGGCATGATTACAACCTTCTTAAATTTGTTAAGACTTGTTTTGTGACCTAACATGTAATCTATCCTGGAGAAAATTCCATGTACAGTTGAGAAGAATGTGCACTCTGCTGCTGTTGGGTGGAAGGTTCTGTCAAAGTTTTATAGTTCCTTTTGGTCTATAGTCTTATTCAAGTCCTCTATCGCTTTATTGATCTTCTGTCTGAATGTTCAGTTCATTGTTGGAAGTATACTGGGCATAAAAGTCTCAGTATTATTGTATTTTTGTCTTTCTTTGTATTTTGTATTTCTCCCTTCAGTTTTGTTAAGTTTTGCTTTATATATTGAGGTGTTCTGATGTTGGGTGCATACATATTTGTGATTGTTCTATGTTTCTGGTGGATTTACCCATTTATTATTATTCAGTGTCATTCTTTGTCTCTTCTGACAATTTTTGATGTAAAGTTGATTTTGTCTGATATACATATAGCCATCTGTGCTCTCTTTTGGTTAGCATTTGAATGAAACATATTTTTCCATTCCTTCACTTTCAGTTTCTTTGTGTCCTTAAATCTAAAGTGAGTTTCTTGTAAATAGCATATAATTGGTTCTTCTTTTTAAAAAAATTGTGCAGCCACTGTTTTTTATTTATTGTCTTTTAAAAATCCATTCAGCAATTGTATGTTTAATCCATTGTAATTTAAAGTAATTATTGATAGGAAAGGATTTACAATTGCCCCTCTGATATTTGTTTTCTGTTAGTCTTATAGTTATTTTGTCTGTCTTTTCTTCTTGTGGAGTCTTCCTATATGTTTTGTTGATTTTTGTATTGTGTGCTTTGATTTCTTTCTCTTTGTCTTTTGGGTATTTTTTTTGGTATGGTCAACTTGGAGCTTACATAAAATATCCTATAATTATAGAAGTTCATTTAAGCTGATAATAACTTAAGTTCAGTTGCACACAAAATCTCTCCATTTAAGTTCTTCCCACCTCCACATTTTCTGTTATTATCATAATTTACATCTATTGTTTCTTTTAACATACTTTAATGTTATAATTACTTTTAATATACTTGTCTTTTAACTTTTATATTAGAATTAACAGTGATTTACTCACCACCATTACAGTAGTATACTGCTCTGTGTGTGTGTGTGTGTGTGCATGCATGTATACCTTTATTAATGAATTTCATACTTTTTTATGTTATCATGTTACTGTGTAGCATCCTTTTGTTTCAGCTTGAATAATTCCCTTTAAGTCAGGTCTAATGGTGATGAACTCCCTCAGCTTTTGTTTATCTGAGAAAGTCATTATCTGTCCTGCATTTTAAAAGAAGAGTTTTGCTGTATTTAGTATTCTAGGTTGCCAATTTTTTCTTTCAGCATTTTCACTATGTCATCCCACCCTTCTGGCCTACAAAATTTCTACTGAAAAATCCTCTGATGCTCTTGTGGAAGTTCCTTTGTATGTGACAAGGTGCTTTTCTTTTGCTGCTTTCAACATTATCTCTTTGTCTTTTGACATTTTGATAATAGTATGTCTCAATGTGTATTTCATTGGATTTATCTAATTTTTTTTTTTTGGAGGGGGCTGGTGGGATCTTCTTGGGTCTGGATATCCATTTCTTTCCCCAGATTTGAAAAGTCATTAGTTGTTATCTCTTTGAATAAGCTTTTTGGCTCCCTCCTCCTTGTGGAGCTTCCATAATGCACATATGGATCCCCTTCATGATATTCTGTACGTTCCTTAAGTTTTCTTCACTCTATTTTTTTCTTTTTTACACTTCTGACTGACATGACCTCCTCATAGGACCCTGCCTCACACCCCAGACTGAGAATGACAGTGACTCATGGCATCCGCCTATGAAGGTAGAACAAGGGTCCCCTCAGTCAGAGGCATTGCTCAGAGCAGGACCAAGGGTGAGGGAGAGGGAACCTTCCTGCTGTGGGTGGTGGGAGCAGCAAAGTGGAGTTTTAGAGGCACAGCCAGTCTGGTGTTCAGCTGCATGTGGCAGGAATTCTGCTCAATCAGGCCTGGGCATGATTGGCAGTATCATTCTGGGTTTTGTTGCTTCTGAGTCTTTATTTTTCTTTTTCAACACTTATTTTAGGTTCAGAGGGCATATATGCTTGAGGCCTGCAGGTAATAATTAGCTACCATTATCCTTTCAGTGAATACTTTCTCAGATTGCAGTAGCTGGAGTTGTCTGAGGTTGTTTGCCACGGGGAGCCCTGAGTGATCCTGGGGCTTCTGTTTGCACTCTTATCCCTAACACTCCATTCATAGATGACAGTCAAAGGGGTCTGTCCAGAACATGCTGAGAATTCATCATCACCATTTTCCTCTCCCATTTAGAATAAACTTTAGCCTACTTACTTTGGCTTACAGCCCTGCATGGCCTGGTCTCACCCACAGCACTAAAGCCACACTTGCCTCCTTGAACATTCTTGAAAGTTATTTCTTCACTTTAACAAAATATATTGAGATCCTAGTGGGTGCTGGGCCCTGCATCAGGCCCCTCGAGTGTACTGAGCACGTCCTAACTTTTGGATCTTTGCTTTATGTACCAGCTCTCTGCATTGTTATTCTGCCTGACCTCCACACAACTGGCTTCTTTCTTCCAGCAGACACTGGCCTAAACATCACCTCTTCCAAGAAAGCTTTCATTACCACTGACCTAACCTAAGCACTTCAAGCACCAAGGTGCTCTCATTAAGACCTGAGGCCCAGTCCCGCTCTGCCTCTAAACCTCTGGTTTCCACTCAAAGCCCTCTCTTTAAATTCTTTACTCAGCACTTTAGCACAATCTATGGTTTTTGTAGTCTTATTTCTGTGTTTATTTCCTTGTTTATTGTCTAATTTCCCACCTTGGGTTTAAGCTTGGTGATCACAGGGAAATTTCTGTGTTCGCCATGGCATTGTTAGTTGAGAGAACATCTCCTGGAGGACAGCAGATGTGGCTTCTGCAGCAATCCCTCTACTTTCCGCCCGTGCCTCATGCCTGCTGTGCTTGCACCTTGTGCCTCCAAGAGCTCAACCCCCGTGGCCTTCCTGGAGGCAGATAGGCATGTGACTCACTTTGCATGTCTACCTGTCTAGCGGTGCTCAGTGTTCTATCTCCTAATCCTCCTCCACTTGTCTGTGTCTTCCAGAAATTCCTTGAAATCTCTCATCCACTGATGTGTCTCTCTTCATCCCTCACCTTTGTGTTATAGTTTTCTACTTTTTAAACATTTTCTTTATGGGTTCAGTGGGGGTTTGAGAACGACAGGAGACAAAAGGGCATGGCCCTGTTTCTTGTCGAACCAGAATCCTAACCATTTTGTTGAATGCAGCAGAAAACAGAGGTTTAGAGGCATAAAGTGAAGACCCCAAAGTCACTGGCCAGAGGAGGACAGGTCTCGGGTCCCTAGTCCAGTCCTGGATTTATCCCTGAGCACTGTCCTGTGCTTCGACCACAGGGACAGATCCTGTTCTAGAGACTCCTGTGTCACACACACTGCTGGAGGCTGTGGACGTCATGGAATTCATTGCCCAGTACAGCCAGTAATGCCTGCCTCCAAGGAAAGCTGTTACCCTCGGTGGTCGTGTAGTGATGTGGTGGACCCTGGGAGGGTGGGAGCAGCCCATGAGGCATCCAGCAGCAGCCCTTCCCATGCCCCTTCTCACACTCAAGTCCTGGATCTCCCACTCACCTGCTTTGTGAAAATGAGCACTGTGGTCAGATGTGCTTAGAAGATACTGAAGCATGATTGTTACAATTCAACTATGAACTGTGCTTGCAGGCTTTAGGGAAGTATTGGAAGAGTGAGTTTTCACTCCCAAAGACTCTGTTTTGGAAATCTAGTATCAGTCTATGTATTACCCTGATTGTTCAGAAACGTAGTGGGGTGCACCGGCACTGGGGACAAGGGCCAGCCGGCCAACTGATTGCTAGGTAACTCTTCCAATGCTCCCCAGCTACCTTGCTTTAGAATCTGGAGTGTTGGGAGGCACTGCCTGGGACCCCTGAGGATAGAATCTGGAGCGTTGGGAGGCTTTGCCTGGGACCCCTGAGGATAGAATCTGGAGTGTTGGGAGGCTTTGCCTGGGACTCCTGAGGAGGAGATCTCTCCCATTCTCTACTTGCTGATGCAGCTGGCTCTCAATTCTGTCTTAGAGAGAGCCCACACCTTTGTTCTTCATGTTCTTTCCAAGGAGGCTGCTCACAGGAGGGAGGCAGCACAGCCTGCACATTGCTTCCCAAGGCCCCCAGGAAGATCGCACGTGCAGCAGGAGCAAGGCCAGCCTGGTGAGAGTGCAGCATCGCTACTGCCCTCTACAGAGCTCTGTGCATGCTCATCCCCCACCTTGACATAGGGTTGTGGTTGGACTAGGAATCTACATCAAATGGAACTTTCCTGACAGCTAACATGAAAAGGATCAGGAAGCCACTTTGCCACCATGCTGAGCTCTGTGTGGCGAGTGATCTTGCTCCTACAGCGTGGGGAGGTGTCAATCCATTTAGGTCTCCTGAGTACCCTTCACTTGGCTTAGAACTTAGATCTGAAGTTGGCTCAATTCTTACTTGGATGGAAAAGAGAAGGGCATTTGTTTTCAAAGTTAATCGTATGATCTTAGATGAAATATCAAGTCTCCTTAGGTATAAAATTCAATACACAATTGAAATTGAATGTAACAAAAGGACATCTGAAGACCTGGGACAGGTAAATTTCACTCTTCTGTGAAAGCAGCAGTATCCAAATCTTCCGTTAGACCAAGATGGTTCAGTTAGTTGAGCTGAAGAATTACTAAAACTGACTCAGTTCTTCACTGGGGTGTGCAGCTCCATTTCTGATGTTTACATTAGTCAAAGCATTGGAAAGAAAGATGTTTCATGTGAAGATTAGGCACACCCTGAGGTCCTGGACGTAGTCTTTCTCGAAGACCACCTGAAGAAGTGAGCATGGCTTATTGGCGTCTTCCAGGGGACGGCTGAGGCCGGGGGAGGGGGTATGGTGGGGGAGCTGGTGGCCCAGTAGGAGGGGTGCTTTAGCTGCCAGGGCTGCTGACAAGAATGGACCAGGAGTATGTGGCTGGGAGTTGAAGGCTGCCCTTCAAGCCACCACAGTAGCAGCAAATTTCAGCAGGGATGTTTGGCCAGGCATTTTCCAGCATCCCTTATAACCTTGAAATGTGCACAAACAGAACCCCTTGAAATTCTGCTCTAAATCAAATGCATGGTATTCCCAGTTCACTTTGTCGTCTCTGAGGACAGGATCAAGAGAATACAGGTCTCTCCATTCACATGTTTTCAAAGGTTAAGTAGTTAATAACACTGTTTAGGTCGCTCATCCTCAAATTTATCAAAACCATTGAAAACAGAAGCTTATCTTATTATTTTTTATTTTAAATTTTTGGGCCATATAATCTCTTGTGAGTATTGTGTGCTGAAATGGCAATATAAGGTGAGCTGGAATTTATCGATCATTTCTGGGTCTTAGAGGCCACGGAACATCTTTGTCATTCTGATCATTTTGAGATCTTGGAGGACAGAGATAGTGTATGTCTGTTTTTATATCCCCCAACTCCTAATAGAGGATCTGTCATTAGGGATTCTGAGTAAATATTTCTTCAGTATTGGCTGAAGTAATTGTTACTATAACAGGTTCTGGATTTTACAGATGCCTCTAAAAGCTCAGAGAATTTGAACCAACCCCTTTCACAGGGCCGCAATGCCTGTGTGTGAAAGGACTTGGATCTGAATTCAGAAATGTGTAATCGTAGGTTATGATATTTTCAACACATCGTGCTGTTCTAGGTATAATTGGAACCTGGTTCTGTTTGTCCTGAAACAATCTCATTTGGGTTTCCAAGATACTGACGTTCCTGTGTCTTTATGGTCCTGGTAGTTCAGTCAACTTGAACACATTCCCTCTCACTCTATCTGCAGAGGAATCTTGAGACCCTCGCATGAGGAATGGATTCCGTCTGTGTAATTCTGTTCACTTTAGCAGTTGAGCACTGTATGTACAGGGACCCAGCACGGCCCAGCTGTGTTCTCTGGATCAGGGTCCCATGGGCTGCAGTCGGGGTGCAGCCATCTCAGGGACCCTCTAGAGGGAGGGTCCTCCCTCAGGCTCACCGTGGACGCTTGGCTGGCCCCAGGTCCCAGCTGGCTGCTGGTGGGAGTCCTGAGCCCCTCACCATGGGACCCTCCTTGCAAGGCTGCTCACAGGACCACAGTGGCTTCCCCAGAGTGCAGGCCCTGAGAGACGTCAATGCACAGGAAAGGCCAAAGTCCTTGCCTTTGTGTGGCATAATCTCAGAAGCGCCATGCAGTCACTTTTGTTGGGTTCCATGTATTAGAAGACAGTCCCGAGGCCCAGCCTGCAGTGCAGTCAAGGGGGTTCTGCAGGATGTGAATGCCAGGAACATTCAACAGACCCAAGCCCTTGCTCTGTGCCAGGCCCTGTGCTGGCAGCCATGGCTGCAAAGATGAGCAGGGCTTGTGTCCAGCCTCAAGGAATTTAGTGACATTTATTATGAGGAGCAGAGAGAGCAACACATAACTTTGGGTACGGTATTTATTATAAGGTCAATACTAAAGATATTTTAAAATTTCATATTAGCTAGAAGAAAGAATGACTCAACTCTGTTGTCAAAGAGTGGGGAAGAGAAGCCCGGGAAGCTTCCTGGAGGAGATGGAATATGAACTGACATTTGAAAAATAAGTAACCTAGCCCCAGTCCTGGAAGGAGGCTACTGGCATCGAACTATGCACAGAGTCAACTCAACTGACAGCTCCAGAGTTTATGGTCTCCTTTCTTTCCAGGAAATGTCTGCGTTTCTCATCAAAATGCCCCAGAGAAATGGCTAGGGATCGGCTAGGGATGGGTTGCCTGGGGATAGCATGCTGAGTGCCGCAGCTCTGCTCTAGTAGTGATATTCATATGAAAAATAAACAAGAGCATCGTGTCAGCACCACACCCCAGTCAGCCTGCGTTATCCTCCTGCCAAAATAGCCTGGAAATATCAAATTTTGAAAAAGTGAAGGAAATTATGTTAATCATATTCCTAAGAGCACTCAAGCAAAAGGGCTGTTTATTGAAAATATTGACACGATGAAAAAAGCTGCTAGCGTGATCATTCCTCCGGGATTTTCTGGGGTGTCACTGAGGGAGTTTGAAGAGTCTCCCATTTGACATGGGGGTGTGTTGATAGATTGAGGACTCCAGCAGCATCTGGCTGGGACAGGAGGTGAAGGGCATGTGGTGAGGCCTCGATTTGCAGCATTTGGGAGGAAAACATCGTCACGAGGCCAGCTGGCATCCCCATGGGCTGGTGGGTGTTTCCTTGGACCCTGGGTGTGGGCGAGCAGTGACACACATTGTGAAGGAAGGGGCGGCTCAGTTACCTGTTGGTGGGCTTCCAGGAGGGTGGGCTTCAAGGGTTCACAGGATAAGTTGGAGGGCACTTCAACCTCCACCCTTTGTCCCCTGGGCTTCCCACCTGCAGCCCCCACTCCCAGCGCCTTACATTGCAAGTGCGTACGGGCACAGCCGCCTCCCAGGCTTGCTCTCTGGGCAGAGTTTCCCTGATTTTATCTCCAATTATCTGAGTCTGGAAAGGTGCCTGGCACAGAGTTGTCGTCACTGAAAGCTTTCGGTTGGGCAGAGAATCTGCAACCTATCCAGCTCTAGAAAAGGGAGAAGAATGGGAATAATTCAGAATGAAGGCGTCTTCCCATGCTGTCCCTCTGCGGGGTCACTGCCCTATCAGCAGTGAGGTGCACAGCTTTGAGGGCTGGCTCTGGGATAACATGGTTGGAGTTTGAATCTCAGACCAGCCACTTTCCAGATTTTTGATCCTGGGCAAGTGCCTTCATTGAGCGTGGACTTGGGTTTCTCATGTGTGGAGAAATGGAGAAAACAGAACACATATAACATTGCTGTCAGGATTCCTGGTGCTGCACGCAGAGCTGGGATGAATGGTGAGCACATAGAGGTTCTCAGTGATGGTCAGCTGCATCACAGAGCTGGACATACTGCCCAGTGCATAGATTAACCTTCTCTTGGCTGGAAAGAGTCTTAAGAAAAGCCAACCCTAGTTGATATCAGTGTGAACGAGATTCCCCAGGGGCAGCAAATACTGAGCTGGACCTGGGATGGCTCCAGGAGGCCTGGGCCTGGCCTCCCAGCCGCACTACCCTCAGGTCCTGCCTCTTTTGGTACCTGCATGGTGCCTCCTGGGAGCCTGGCTCTCTCTGGTGCTCTGTGTGCATGGCAAGAGGCTGCCCCTGGCCCTGAAGGCTCTAGGCCCCTATAAAAGTCATGTTAGAGATAGAGAGCCTGATGTGGTCCTTCCTGGGTCAGATGCATCCTGCTCAGGTCCAGAGAGTAGGGCTGGGGCCATGAGTCCCTAGAACAGAAATCCACGGAGAGGCATCCCTCCACAAGGGGAAGAGCAGCTCTTGCGAACAGGTCACCTTGTGAGCCAGGCCCACACCCCACACAAAGTGTGCTAACGACATTCACTGTGAGTCCACCCGCAACGCTTATCACCTACACTATTCCCATGTTGAGTGAGGGAAACTGGAACTCAGAAAAGCATATTACTATTTTGAGATGTTGATGTCATAGGTAATTTGTGTTTTCTTCTTTATACTTTTCCTTTATTTCCCGACTTTTCTGCCATGAGAAACATGGCTTTTATAAAAATAGGACTTTATCAAGGCACTTCTTTGGATCTAGGTTCCTTCTGTGACACCTCCTTGAGAAGTTTCAGGAGCTGATGCTTCAGAGACACCAGCACCAGACCTGTAACCTTCACGGGTCCTGTGGGAGGTACTGGGGGCGGCCCGGCCATGTGCGGAGGGGTGGGGGCCTGTTGCCACCATCAGGCTCCATCTCGGCTGCAGCACCCAGTCAAGGCATCTGTATGGGAAAGACATTAGGACTTGTTTAAAAATACTCTATTCCAACCCATGAAATGACCGGTATTCACATTTGGTTAAAAATAGCTTCTTTATTAAAAAAGAACTTCAAAAGATCTCTGAAAGTTTTAAGAAATATGTGAAAGGAAGACACTTGCAAAAGTGGTTAATTATATCCTTCCGCAAAGCTGTCGGGACAAGTTTATTATTTTCTTTTTGGAATTAGATGTTAAATTATTGATTGAGAACAATGGCGCCTAACAAAACCATCAGGAAAGAAGTCAGCACAAATTGAGAGAGAAGAACTTTTTTAAAAAGAGAGGATCGTGCAGAAGGGAGAGGTGACAATACCCCTGGGGTCCTGGGACTGGGTCTGGGCCAGTGTTGTTGGCAGGTTCCTGGGAGAGGATGTAACTTGATTGTGGGATATCGCTGTTGTCTGTGGCCTCAGTGTCTCTGGCTCCAGCCTCATCTCTTGGATAGGAACTCTGTTCCATACAAAATTTCCTTGTGCATTTTATTTTATTTTTATTTTTGGAGTTCCCAGGAGTGTCTAAGCTGAGATAACAGGTCTTCCAGGAAACATATGTTGGCAGCTGTCTCCTTCCCGACCTCCTCTGACCCTGTGGTGTCAGCCCTGCACTCAGGAGCACCCTCCAATTATCCTGGTTACTCCCAGACATCTGCACGTTTCCCAGCCACACCTGCTCCTTCTCCTTGATTGCACTGGACCTGCCAGGCACCTGCCCGCTGAGTGCTGCTGCAGGGCTGGCTGGTGCCTGCTGATGCTAGGGGCTCTGTGCTGCGAGAACAGGGGTGCTTGGGGATGACCTTGGGGCAGGGCATTCATCTAGATCTTACAGAGATGTTAGCAGCATCACTTTTTGTAACTGTTGCTGATATTTTCTCTTGCCACCATAGGACTCATATTTTGATATTTTGGTTGATGAGCCTCTGTCCCTGGAGATCAATTTAAGCAACAGCATCATATAAGGTGTGTCTGTCTCAGCTCCCTCTTCCCTTGGCATGAATTCTCATTCTCCCCCGGGAGGCCACTCAGCCTTTCATGCAGACAGAGTTAGGCAGGCCCAGCCCACCTGGTCACTGAACATGCCCAGGTGTGTCTTAGTCCCAGGGGCCAAAGTGACTTCCACACACCCTGGCCCTGCATCGTGTGCGTGTGGTCTCTGACCCTGGGGTCCGCGTCAGTCCGAGTGTGGCCTGCCCTCCTGTGAGTCACGTGTCACATTCAAACCCAAGGTCAACTAGAGCTTCATGGAGCATCGGCTCTGTGGTTTCCTTGTGTTTATATCTTCTATCTCACCCTTTTCTCACAAGAATGGAAACAGGATTCTGAGGGATTAATAAGTCATCACATTTATAGACTGAGGAGCAAATCCCGTGACAAGGACAGATCATAAGTCTCGGAGGCCGACCCGCCGGGTGCACCATAAACACAGCATCTGTCTCAGCCAGCGACCCTGCCGGCTTCCCAGCTTCCACAACTGGAGATGCGGCATCCCCTCGGTTCCACGCCTACCCCATCAAGGCCGCAGTAGTGTCCACTGTGGCTCTACCTCCGGTTTCCTTGAGTCCACCCAACTCCTTTCTGCTTTCGGTCTCAGCCTCATCAACTCTGGACCAGTCCTTGCCCCAGCTGCTGCTGTAGTCTTAGAAGTCTTTCTGCTTCTATGTGTCAGAGTGATCCTTTAATACCATAAAGGAGATCGTGTCCCTCCTCTCCCTAAAATTAAAAAATGGTGAGATTGAAGGAAGGATGCAGGGCTGGCAGAGTCTGGATCCTATCCACCAGTGCCCTGCGGAGGCTCTCCAGGACGCACCCACCAGTGCCCTGCGGAGGCTCTCCAGGACACACAGTCATCTGTATCTTTCCCCTTGTGTGTGCGTGGGACTCTCTGCTGCCCTGGACCATGGATGAGCTCTTACACCTGCGTCGTCTGGCTCCCCTGACTCAAGTCTGTTTCACCCCCACCAGCCTGTTTGCTTTGCCTCCTCAGGATGCCAAGCTGTTCCCCAAATGTCCCCAGCTCTCTCCCGGCTTTCACCTTTGCCTCTGTTGCTCCTTCTAGGGATTTTCTTTTGCCAGTTAGTTGCAGGACTGTTTCATTATTTATTATTTTTATGCCCCAGAGCCCGTGTAAGTCCCCAGAGATGTCACCTCCCCAAGGCCACGTCATCCCTGGGGCTTTCCCTGCCCTCAGCTGCCTGCCCTTCCCCTCTCCCCCTTTCCCTCTTTCTTGCCGATTTCAAGCTCACAGTTTGACATAGCTTAAGGAAAACGGGGATTCACTGGCTGCAGTGATTGGAGAGTCAGAGTGGACTGTATCAAAGATGGCTGAGTATTGAAACTCGGGTGTGGCCCTAGGAAGCTCCCTTCCCGTGTCCCAGCAGTCCCCTGGCACTGGCATGTACTTCCCTCTCCTTGGGCTTCCCTATTCCCTGAGACCCAGCAGTACTGCCCTCAGGCCAATTCTAACCCTACGATGGCCTCTAGGTGTTCACGTGAAAGGAAGAGTTTCACACTTTTCACTCTGAATCAGAAACTAGAAATGATCGAGCTAAGTGAGGAAGGCATGTCCAAAGCTGAGACAGGCTGAAAGCCAGGCCTCTTATACCAAAGAGTTAATCCGCTTGTGAATGCAAAGGAAAAGTTCTGGAAGGAATTAAAAGTGCTACTCCCGTGAATGTGTCCATACTCACTGTATGGACAGCGAGTCCATACACAAATGATAAAAAAGTGAAACAGCCTTGTTGTTATTGAGAAAGTTTGAGTGGTCTGGATAGGAGGTCAAAACAGCCACAACATTCCTTTAAGCTAAAACCCAATCCAGAGCAAGGCCTTTAATTCTTTTCAATTCTCTGAAGGCTGAGAGAGGCGAGGAAGCTGCACAAGAAAAGTATGAAACTAGCAGAGGTTTGTTCGTGAGGTGTGAGGAAAGAAACCCTTCCTGTAACGTAGAAGTTCAAGGTGAAGCAGCACGCGGTGATGAGAAGCTGCAGCAACTTATCCAGAAGATCCGGGTAAGATCATTGATGAAGGTGGCTACACTAAACAACAGATTTTCCATGCAGATGAAACAGCCTTCTATTGGAAGAAGATGCCGTCTAGGACTTTCAGAGCTAGAGAGGAAAGTCAATGCCTGGCTTCACAGCATCAAAGGACCGGCTGACCCTCTTGTTAAAGGCTAAGGCAGCTGGTGACTTTGAGTCCAAGTCAGTGCTCATCGACCATTATGAAAATCCTAGGGGCTCAAGAACGACGCTAGCTCTACTCTCCCCGTGCACTGTAAAGAGAACAGCAATTCCCGGATGTCAGCATGTCTGTTTACAGCACGGTTTCCTGAATATTTTAAGCCCACTGTTGAGACCTACCACTCAGAAAACAAAAGATTCTCTTCAAAATATTACTGCTCATTGGCAATACATCTAGTCACCCAAGAGCTCTGACGGGGATATACAAGGAGATGAATATTGCTTTCATTTCTGCTAACACAACATCCATTCTACTGCCCATGGATCAAGGAGTGTTGTCGACTTTGAAGTCTTATTTAAGAAATATATTTCAGAAGACATTAGTTGCCACAGATAGTGATGCCTCTAATGGATCTGGGCAAAGTCAACTGCAAACCTTCTGGAAAAAAATGTATCATTTTAGGCAGTATTAAGCACATTTGTGATTCATGGAAGGAAGGAGGTCAAAATATCAACATGAGCAGGAATTTGGAAGAAGCTGATTTCAACCCTCCTGGCAGACTGAAGAATTGAAAACTTCAGTGGAGGAAATCACTGCAGATGTGGTAGGAGTAGAAAGAGAGCTAGATTAGAAGCGAAGCCCGAAGATGGGACTGAGTTGCTGGAGTTTTGTGCTAAAACCTGAATGGATAAGAAGTTGCTTTTTATGAATGAGCAAAGCAAGTGGCTTCTTGAGATGGAATCTACTGCTGTTAAAGATGCTGTGAACATTGTTAAATTGAAACAAAGGATTTAGAATATTCCATAAACTTAGTTGATAAAACTGTGGCAGGGTTTGAGAGTATTGACTCCGATTTTGAAAGAAATTCTACTGTGGATAAAATGCTGTCAAACAGCATCGCTGTTACAGATAAATCTTTTGTGAAAGGAAGACTCAATCAATATAACAAACTTCATTGTCTTATTTTCAGACATTGCCACAGCCACCCCAGCCTTCAGCAACCACAACCCTGCTCCATAGCAGTCAGAAGCGTCAAGACAAAACCCTCTACCAGCAAAAAGGTGACTTGTTGAAGGCTCAGGTGATTGTTAGTATTTTTTTTTAGCAATGACATATTTTCTACCTGAGTTATGTAGATTTTTTAGACATAATGCTATTACACACTTAATAGACTCCAATGTAGTGTAAACATAACTTTTATATGCACTGGGAAATCAAAATCTTTGTGTGACTCACTTTATGTTGATATTCGGGATTCACTGAATCTGCAGTGCCTCTGAGGTCTGCCTGTGCCGGCCTTCATGTGCACATGGGCTTGCTGTTGGGCTGCCAGCCAATATCACCCAAGCTCTTCTCCACTTCCAGCTGGTTTTCTCTGTCCTTACTATGTAGAACGGTGCCAAACACAGAAGATGCTAGTCCTTATTTAAATGAGTAAGGAAATGAATTTAATCTGGAGCTTTTCATCTCATTGCTTTCTGTAGCAGTGCCACCATGTGTCATAGAGCTCCCACATTTATTTATTGGGAGTCTCCATTGTACCACTGGCAAAATACTAGTATCAATTTGTCTTTCTCATAAGGCTATTTGAATGTTCATTAATTTTTTCTCCACATCATGAAAATATTTCCTTGGCCACTCGTATTAGTCTGTTCTCACACTGTGAATAAAGACATACCTGAGACTGGGCAATTTAAAAAGAAAAAGAGGTTTGATGGACTCACAGTTCCACACGGCTGGGGAGGCCTCACAATCATGGTGGAAGGCAAAGGAGAGAAAGGCACATCTTACACGGTGGCGTACTAGACAGGGTTTGTGCAGGGAAACTCCCCATTATAAAACCATCGGATCCCGTGACACTTATTCACCATCACGAGAACAGCACGGAAAAGACCCACCCTCGTGATTCAGTTACGTCTCACTGGGTCCCTCTCATGACACGTGGGAACCATGAGAGCTGTAATGTGAGATTTCGGTGGGGACACAGCCAAACCCTATCCCACCTGTGATCAAAGGAGGACTTCTGTCTCTCCTGCTAGGCTGAGCAACAGGCAGAGATTTCTGGCCATTCACTCCAATTCACGATTTCTTCTGGGACACACAACAGTGCCCCAGCCTCCTACGCAATGAGGTGGGACTGCATGGCTTCATGCTGGCTCGTGGAAAATGCACACGCACACCATGGGCCACATCTGGGAATGTCCCATCCTGTCCCCCATCCCCCGCTGGCCTGTGACAGACCCCTGGCCCACATCCGAAGCCCCCTGTTGAAAGTGGCAGATTCTCCTTGGCCTGCGTTCCGGAGGGCCTGCGTCCTACTGACCTGTTGAGCCTCCAGGTTCTGTTACATGGGTGAGGAAAATCCTTCCACTGGGCTTGAGCCAATATCGTTCTGGAGATTTGTTTGTTAAAACAGCAAGCATGCCTTCCCTACATCGTACAGTAAATATGCTGAGTATTTGTTCTTATTCCTGTATTACGCTGTAATCATTTTTACTTGCGTTTTATATGATGTCTGTAAGAACCTGACTGGCTGCATTTACTGTTTCCTCATATCTTTCCTTTGTACGTGTAGCTCTTCCTCTTGGTGCGGAATAGATAAAACCGGCTTTTCCCTGACCACAGTGCCCTTTCTCGCCACGTCACAGTGAGGGGAGCCACACGAGGACTCAGCTGGACCTCAGTAGAGTCACTCTGTCTGTCAGCACAGAAAACCGTGCCGTTCATCCCTCCCTCCCTCCCTCCCTCTTTTCCTTCCTTCCTTCCTTCCTTCCCTCCTTCCTTCCTTCCTTCCTTCTTTCCTTCTTTCCTTCCCTCCTTCCTTCCTCTCTCCCTCCCTTCCTTGCTCCCCCTTTCCCTTCCCTTTCTCCTTTCCTTCCTCCTTTCTTCCCCCTTCCCTCCTTCTGCTCTTCTTACCTTTCTCTCTTTCCTTTCTTCTCTCCCCCATTCTCTCCCTGCTTCCTTCCCTCCCTCCCTCCTTTCCTTCCAACTTCACTGAGTGCCTGATGGATGTGAGATAGGGCATCAGACCTTGAGGAAGCAGATATAAAGCACTGGATTGGAGCATAGGAAAATACCACATTCGTAGGTTTAAAGAATGGTCACATATTGACAGTTGAATATCATTCATCTTCAAATGAGTTTGTGTATTGATGTTACCTCTGGCTTTTAATTTTCTTCCCTTTTTTTTCTTCACTTAAATTTATTTAGAGAATTCTCAGCTGTGTGGAGACCTGCAAGTTACCTTAAATAATTGTGGGATGAGGAGGACATACATAATTAATACAATGCATAGCTGTTGTCCTCAAGTAACTCATAGTGTTCTGGGGGGAGAAATAGCAAGTGAGACTAAGAACCTCCACAGCAGGTGGTAAGGCAGGTGCAGAGGGCACCGTGAACACAGAGGAAGGACTCCTAGCCCAGGATTTGAGGTTTGCAGATGGGTTTTTGAGATTTGGATCTGGGGTTTCTCTGCCATCAGGAAACCTACTTGGGCTTTGCTCATCTCCTGTTGGGACAGCCACTCACTAGGCCCGCTTTGTCCCTGTCGCCGAGGCAATGACCAGTAGCCACCTGCCCTGTCACATGTGCGACTGGGGTAATAACCGACTGAGGTGCCTGTCTGGGGCCCGGCCTCAGCCTCAGTGTAACTGCACTTCTCCCCTGTGCAGAACCCTGTGTCCTGCAGCCTGGCCTGGCCAGTGCTGGGCGCTGGAGATGGGCACGAACAATCCTCCTGTCCACCGCCACTGTGTTCACGGTGATGGCCGTGACTGCCAGCCATTTGCAATAAAAGAGGACTTGGTGCAAACACAAATGTCACAACCGTGATGTGAAAGTGGCTGCCCTGTCCCGTTAAGTAGTTCCTCTCTTCATGCCGTGATGCCAAGAGGTTGCTGAAGGAGACCCCAGGGAAACCCCAACCTTATGATTTCTGGTAAAGATAAATGACAAAAGGTCACACTCTAATGTACATTTGTCAATAGTGCTTAGAGACCAACTGAATGAACAGAAATGCGGAAACGTGCGTCAGTGGCTATTTCTAGATGCTAACTGGGAATACGACGATACCATGTAGGAGGTCTCTCCATTTGCTCGGGCGTATAGATCTATACTGCTGGCATGCATAGATGTAAAACGTTACGCAATATTCCAGCCCATTTCCAGATGCTGAAGTCTCTGTGATGCTTCCGTTATCAAACAGCATCACACTTCAAAAACCAGCACCTTATTCTTTGAAGCTCAGGTTCTGTGTTTTCCCACACAATTAATTGGAATAACAGCATCAAGATGATGATATTTTTTAAGTGGTAAGTGTTAATGTGATAATTAAACTCAGTCATTAAGAATGCTCAGGGACTGGAGTTTCAGTTCCTAGTCCCTGGGAAAGATAGAAAAGGGGATGTGAGGGGCCTGGTGTCCTTGTTATTCAGCCACATGGGGATAGTCAGCAGCCTGTCCCCCTGGCACATGGTGCAAAGATCTGTGTGGGTTCCTGCTCTGAGGTTGGGATGGCCAGATGTCTCCTTAGGCTGCCTGTGTACTAGCAGACCTAAAGGAGACAAGTTCATGGCCACATCCAGACGTCCTGAATTATTCCTGTGAATGGAAATGAATAGTGTGGTAAACTTAGAACAGGGTCAGCTTTTCCAGTAAGGGGCTAGACTGTAAATATTCTAGGCTTGTGCAGTGCGTGGTCCATTTTAGTTGCTCAAGCCTTCATGAAAACTGCAACTGACAACAAGTAAATGAATGAGAAAACTGTCTTCCAATAAAACTTTATTTACGTGAATAGACGGGGTTGTAGTTTACTGACTCCTGATCTAAAGGAATGGCTGATATCAATTGAGAACTTAGACTGTGTTCTAAATACTTCCCATGCATACATTTACTTAACGCTTTCACAATCCTTTGAGAAAATTCAGGCACCGCCATAGTTAAGTAAACTGCCCAAGGTTTTCAGCTAGTTAGTGGTAGAACCAGTGCTGGAACCTGGGCATGATGCTTCCGTCTGCTGCACTCATCGAGATGTGCCGGTGCCTCTGAGCTGCTCATTCTTATGCAGGTGATTCGGGGGAAGCTCTGTCCAGTGTAGGACCTGGGAGGCCCCTTCAGTTTTGCTGGTGTCCTGGTTGTGGACTGTTGGAAGGCTCAGGTTGCTGTCAGTATGCGGAGGACCTTTCTCTTCTTTGGGGCTCTAAAGCAATGGATATAGTCACTTTATTTCTGTAAGGATTGCTCTGCATGTGGCGTGGGGAAGACTATTGATAATTACTGTGTGAGCCAGAATGTGCCAGTCACAGCTGCCCTACCTTTACTGAATCCTTAGTGCTCAACCACCTCTCCAGATGTCCCTAACCCCATTTTTTCAGGAAGGAAGCAGGCTCAGAGTGGTCAAGTGATACTTCTGAAGTCATGTTCTTCATGAAAGATGTAGGTAGATGGCCAGCCTGAAGCTCGGCTTCTCCAGGATGAGGATTTTCTCTGGGCTGCCTCTCTGCAGATTACGCCCACTTGTTAAAACTGATCAGAGCCGAGCGGAGTTTTAATTGTATATCATTGAAGACTATTTGGTGTTTGTGTTGACAGTAACTATTCATGTCTTAAATCAATGACCTTGCTCATCTTTATGATTTTTATTTTCACCAATATCATTCAGAAGTTGGTTATTTCTAGTGGAGTTATCAACTGTGACATCAGAAAGCATTGCCACGAATGCCACAGCTTGAAGATGAGTCACACCCCCATTTTGGATCTCATTCATTGACAGAGGAAAAGTTTTTAAAAAATGGATAGGATGCTCTTAAGATTTTTTTTCAAAACCCACTTAGCCTTAGAGAGAATGCACTGAGCAAATGCAAAAAGGAAAAAAAATCTCTGACATTTGATCTCCTCAAAAGTGTCAAAGAACAGGATGCTAAAAAATAACTCTCAACATAATTGTTCTTTGGATCACATGTGATTTGAGCCAATCCTGTGAGTGACACATGCTGGTCACCATGTGAGAATGTGATTGCACCTGCCACAGTGGATGGAGATCGTGGCAGAAAAGAAAGCCCTGTGCATGGTTCAGGTGGGGTGGACCACAGAGCACTGCAAGGTTCCTGGGGACATGCTCTGCCGGCAGGCAGCGGGTTCCACGTTTCCTGGCACCATTAATGAGTGGAGATCTGCCCAGAGCTTTGTGGTGCAAAGTAGGAGCTCATTTTGCCTCACAGCCAACCCCACATCCGTGTATCTGACAGAGAGGGAAACTGAGGTACAGAGAAAAAAATTGAGTCACATGCATTCAAATAGTCCTTAAGTTCTCAGCCCAGTATTTGAACCTAAGTGTTGGAACAGCAAATTTCTCGCTTTTAACTCTGTCAGACCTGGCTACCGTCCATGTAAAATTGTCATCAATGTCAACAGAAGGTTGAAGCCAGCGGACTGCAGTGAGCGGGAAGGTGAATCATGAGCTGTGCATGGGATTCCAGCTGTGATTGTATTGTTTGTTTGTGTTCTCTGTGCAAGGGGTTCTCTGCCAGGGGTGGGTGAGGCTGGTGCCCTGCCAGGTTCCCCTCAGCCACCAGCAGCAGGTGCCATGGGAGCCCTGCCGGCACCCCCTCCCTCCGCCAGGGTCCTGGCTCATCTGATGGCGCAGCTCCCCTCTAAGGTGCGCACCGGTGCAGACGCTGTGCAGGAAGCCGGGCTGATGCGGACGGTTCTCAAGTCGGGAAACCACTCAGGTCCCTTCTGGGGCCCTTGAAATTGGAAAGGCCTCCAGGAACTTAGCAATCTCCTCTCCAGCGAGTCCCTGAAGCCCCATCCATCCCTGCACCTCCCCACTGCGGGGACGCTCACCACCACTCCAGACACACAGCTGCATGGGGACAGCTGGAACTGTGGAAGAGCTTTGCCGTTTTTAATGAGCTATTGAACACAAATATGCTTCCTTGACGTTCTCACTTAACTGCTATCTCACTTTCCTTGAAGCTTTCACAACTCGCTGATTCTAGATATTTTCTCCAGAGTGATACAAAATGCCACCAGCACTCTCTCTGCTAGGGCTCCATGGCAAGACGGATAAGCAGAGGAGGGAGAGTGCAGGCGCCTGAGGCCAGGACGCTCCCAGACCCACCCGGTGGGAGGCTGCCCAGGTGCACTCCCTGCTAACCCCTTGCCAGGGTCCTCCTTAATGTGCTGAGTCTTTGCCTACTTTCGCACGCACACTGGTCAGTTTCAAATGTCTTCTGATGCAGAGCCCACAGAAACAGAGCTTCCCTGAGACCCTCTCCTTCAGACCCTACCAACTGGAAGAGCCAAGTGCTCCCGGGAGGCCACTGCACCGCCCGTCTCCCCCTGCTCCCCCCAGCAGGCCTCTGCTTTCGCCGTAGCCATTAAGTCCTCAAGGGGAAGAGACTGAGTGCAGGAGCTGCCCACACCATCCCGGGGTGTTGGACGTTTCTGTAGAAGGATCACTGGGTGTCCTCCACGTACACCTGCACCACGGGCTGTGCCTCCATTGACTGTGGAAGAGGCTGTGATTCCAAAGTTGGAGCCCTTGCCTGCCCAAGTGGGAGCTCTCATTGATGGCTCCGGTGTCAAATGGCATCTGGCATCTCCTGTGTGCCAGGAATGCAGCTGGCCCTGTGCCAAAGGTGAGGGGGCAGCTCCACAAACACTGCATGTCATTTCTGCACCAGGTGTGAGAAGAGGGGTGAGACCAGGTACTGGGGGGCATGAGGGAGAGGTCTAGGGAGGCAGAGATACACCTTCATGAGGTGGGAGGTGCAGACGGTCTCAGAAAAGCCTCAGGACATGAGTCGTAGTGGCAGGTGGGGAAGGCAGCCCTTCCGGTCACTGAGGGATCACAAGGCAGCCACTCCTGTCACTCAAGGGAGCGCAAGGTGGCCCTTCCAGTCAGTATAGGGAATCCAAGGCAGCCCTTCTGATCACTCTGCAAAGCAGGCGCTCCTGTCACTCAAAGGAGTCCAAGGCAGCCCTTCTGGTCAGTCTAGGGAATCCAAGGCAGCCCTTCCAGTCACTCGAGGGAGTCCAAGGCAGCTGTTCCTGTCACTCGAGGAGGTTCTGTTTTGTAAAGTCGCCACAAACACCGAATTAGTGACTCCTGAACCTTTGCTCTCAGGGGAAATACAGGAAGTTTATCAGTCAGCGTTCTCCAGAGAAGCAGAAACAAAAGTGTGTGTGTGTGTGTGTGTACAGACAGTGAGAGATTTTAAGAAATTGGCTCATGTGATTATGGGGGCTGGCAAGTCCAAAGTGCCCAGGGTGGGCCAGTGGAAGAGCTAGTCCTTCCGTTCGGGGCGGAGAGCGTCTGCAGGAGAACCCCCAGCTCTGGGGCCTCCGTCCTTGTTCTTTGAGGCCTTCAGCAGCCTGGATGAGGCCCACGCACGGCAGGGAGGGGTCTGCTTTACTCAGAGTGTGCTGGCTTAAATCTGAATTGCATCCGAGAACACCCTCACAGAAACACTTGGAGTGATGTCTGACCAAATACCTGGGCACCGTGGCTCAGCCAACTTGACACAGAAAAGTAACCATCACAGTCAGATTCCTGCAGGATTCTGATCACAACCCTTTCGTCAATGACCAGCACATAGTGTGATGTGTGTTCCTGTTTAAAGTCGCCTGTGTAATACGTGTTCTTCACTCATCAGTGGGGCAGCCCTGGCCGCTAGCACTGTGCCTCATGCCTGCACATGGTAACTCTAACCATGTTTTCTGCATGAGGCATGTCATGGCCTCTTGCCCTCAGGATCCCTAGACAGCACTAGAGACCGCATCTGCGGGTCATTTTAAACTGTGAAATCACCCACAGAAATGCAAAAAACACGTCACTAACTATACCTCGGAAAGAACCCTTGTTACAGTCTGAGAGCTGAAGTAAGAAGGATGAGAAAGGAAGCTGTGCCTCAGGCAACTCAAGTATTAATCCTGCTCTGTTCATGTCCACAAATGGTTGCAAGTGCACCTCAAACGGAGGCTACGAGTGGATTTTACAAGTAGGTAGATTTGTAGGAACCGAATCTGGCAATGGCGGGGATGGCCGTGTATGAGGTGTGCTTTGGTGAGCGGCCAGGAGGTGGTCCTGGTGACAAGAACTGAGGCCTTCAAGCCAGGGAGAGGCGCAAAGCCAGGTGGCTTCCATGATGAGCCTGGCTGGGAGTCTGCCTTTTTCTTGAAAGGAAATGGGAAGCTACTGAAGGGTTTTTAAAGTGAGCAGTGATCAGATGGGCACTCTGGATGAGTGGCGGTGACACCACGGGACTGAGGGAGGAGACGCTGGAGCTGGGAGCTGTCCAAGGGCTGTCATGGGATTGCAGGCAGGAGGTGGTGCCGTTCTAAGCACGGCAGCCATGGGAGGATGGATAGAGGTCGCGGGTGCTATGAGTGCCAGGAGGGCAGCAGGAACACGGCTGAGTGAGGACAGGGAGGAGGAAAGGTTTTGGTTTGCCTTCCAGGTTTTCAATTGCATTCCCTGAAACAAGCTCTGTCTTCCACCTTCCAACCATTGTTCCCCATGCCCGAGGCACCAGCCATGTTTCCTCCTCTTCTCAGACTTCTCCAGGCACCCCCGATCCCTGGCGCTCTCCCCCGTGGACGGTGGCCTGTGTCCTCCCGCCTAAGTGGCTGCTGATCCCTGAGGCTCTCTCCCATGGAGGGTGGCCTGCCTCCTCCTGCTAAGTGGCTGCATGTTTCCCTCCTCTGCCCCTGTCAGTTCCGCTGTCCATGTCCATCCAGGCCCTTGCAGCCACTGTGCTCTTCCTCTCAGGCCAACCACTCCTGCATTAGTAAATTAGATTCCTCTGCATGGGAGATGAGGATGCTCAGCCCTGTTTCTGCCTCAGCTCCTCAGACAGGGGCAGAGAGGACGGAGGTCCCTGGAAAAGCCCCCCTTCCAGGGATTCAGCACAAGGAGAGGTCTCCAGGGGCGTCCTGGCAACTGCGTCCTGACCCGCTGCTCCCCTCTGGGTCCTGGACCCTGTGGTGTCTCAGAATGAATCACACCCATGAGGGTGACTGGCACAGGAGGCTGTGCCCACCCCGCTCCCTTTTTGTCATTGTCAGGCAGCACCCAAGGTGATGCCACCTTCACCACGTTAGGTTCGGTTTGGAGTCTGCAGGCTTTTAGGTTCCTGAGCCCAGTGGAGCCCCAGCTGTGCTGGGTACTATAAGTAATGAATTATCAATGATTAATTACAATTGACCAGGTCTCTTTCTTCCCCAGGCACTCGATGTAAATATTTACAAGGAATTCTGATCAGATGCTCACTGTCCAAATTAATATTATTTCATCTAAAAATACAAGAGGGTTTCCATTCCAAATCAGCTGTTGTTTGGAGTCCAATCAGCACATCATGTGACAAAGTGTCACAGAGAAAGATGCTGTGTGGTGATGGCTAACATGACTGGCCAGTGGCAGCGAGGCTGGAGTCACACCCTGGCCTCACGGGGTGTGTCTGAGAGTCTGAGGCTGCTGGTCTCTGGCGCCACCTCCCATGCCACCTGTCCACTCCTGGGGATGGCCTCAGAAGCCCCCCGAGTGTGAGCCTGATGCTGAGCGGCGTGCCCGCCCCTGCTGTGCTCCCCACCTGGAGCCGGAGCGCTCTGCAAAGTGCAGCACGGTGACTAGGTCCTGCTGCTCACAGCCCTTGCAGGAGACGGGAAGAGAAGAGAGGGGCAGACAGACTCGGCCACCTACACGGGGCCTGAAGATGGCATCTCTGACGGCTCCGTCTTCTGGAAGCCTGAAGGGGCCAGTTGGTCTAATGGTCAGACAGAGACAGGGCTCTCAGATGAGTAGATCCTGGTCTTTGAGATGAGTGACTTATCTTGGATCCTGTTTGGTAAAATGCGTGAACATAATCATCAGCATTTACTCTGGCTGTTGCAAAGATCATGGCTTGCACCTAGGTCTGCAGTGTCCACACGGCTGCGCTTCTGGGAGGTTCTGCAGCCGGGAGCATTACTGCGAGTCAGTGAGTCACAGCACGCCTGCCCCCAGATGTGACGCCTTATGTCTGCTCTGCGGGCCTCCTCCGGGTTCACTGCCCGATCCCACACATCAGCTCTCCCTGTGCTCTGCTCCCTCGTGGCGATGCTCACACTCGGGAGCTGCCCAACACGGATCTAGCACCATTTGGGGTTTCTGCAGGTTCTGGGGCCTCTGCTCTGGACTCTGGACCCAGCCCCGTGTGTGTTTTCCATGGGGGAGCACTGGACAACAGGCTCAGCCACACCACTGCTGGGACGCAGCCTGGAGTGTATTCGCTT
>NC_045448.1:2621973-2626451 GCF_002776525.5 Piliocolobus tephrosceles | reverse complement strand
GTATTCGCTTTGGTCCCATCTGCGCAAGCGCAGCCACGGCCGAGCTCTGTGGGATGCAGCCTGGAGTGTATTCGCTTCGGTCCCATCTGCGCAAGCGCAGCCACGGCCGAGCTCCGGGTCCCCGGTGGGGGAAGTGCTCCCCCCATGGGCAGGGCAAGGCGCTGGGGAATTGGCCACGTGGTAACACGGTCCACCCCTCCATCTCCTCTTAATTTCATCTTTTAGGTAGAAAATGTCAGAGACTTTAAGTGGTATCCATAGTCATATAGAAAAACTCCGGGACTCTGTGAGTTTGGGGAAAATCTTCATGACTGTTGAAAGATGAGTGTTCTCCCGGTCACCGTGACTCCCAACAAACCACACGCTTACAACTCGATCTCATCTGGGTTCATGAAACACCAGGTTGGTGGGATGGGCTCAGCTCATGGTTGTGTGTTTCTTACAGAAGCCCTGTGGGAGGCGTGGCTCTTCCCTCACAGGCCCGAGCCGCAGGTACTTCCCACTCGTGGATCCTGCCATGAACCTCAGATGGTGCAATTCCATCCCTTTCACACTCCACGAACACACAGGGCTTCTAACTAAGGTGTGTGGACCGTGATTTGCTGCTGCTTCTCGAATGCAAAGGCTCTTCCATCCGCATGGGCTCGTTGACATTTACTGAGAGTCTACTGTGTATCAGGCACACAGGGCAGCCCCCAGAGAGCAGGACAAGCTCCCTGTGCTCCAGGAGATGGATAAATGTGGGTCACGTTATATTGTGACTCATAGTGTGAGATGCAACACAGGAGAGCTGAGCTGCAGAATCCAGGAAGGAGGAAGGATGGGGCGCTGTGTTGCAGGGTAGGGGCTGGGAGTCTTATCAGGAGATGATGTTCCAGCTGCTCTGGAAGCCTGAATCAGACAGGAAGCATAGGATATCTCTCAATGTCATGAGGCAGAGGTGGCTGCACCTGGCAAGTACAGCCAGAAAGGCAGGGCTTGAGGGCTCCAGGTTCTGGGCAGAGCAAATCCTGAGGGCTGCTTTTGCCAGCAAAGTCTTCAGGAGCAGGCGAGTCTGGCTAGAAATTCGTGGTCAGGTCATGTTTGGTCACAGTGAGAAGAGAGAGGAAAGACAGAACTCGTCGAGGGAGCCCCGGGGTGGTGGCTGGGCACCTGCAGTGTGAAGAGGAGCCTGCCCCGAGCATGTAGGGGAGAGGAGTTGGGGCTGAGAAGATGGTTCCTCTAAGCAAGGAGGAGCCTCTTTGCACCCAGACTCGGGAAAGGGAAAGGCTTCTGCCAGCTGTGCTCTGGGTGGAAATGATCCATGTCCTTCCCCGGGCACACAAATGCCACAAAACAAACGCTTCCTCCTCTGGAAGCATGAGGAGCCAGTGAGCCTCCTGAAAACCTGTCCTCATAGTCAACTCTTCCACACTGTACTTCTCTGGGTCATTTTAATTCCTCCCAAGTCGCTTTTAGGAGACCTGTCCCAGTGCAGAGCCCTTTCCTGCCTGTGAGCACCAGCTGGAACTTGGCGTCGTCTCAGTAACCCAGTTGCAAGATCGTTACATTCAGACCAGAAGATCACTGTTTATTCTTTGCTTCCATGGGGATGTGCTAGTCCAACAGTGTGACAATGTGGTGGCAGCCCAAAAACAAGTTGTTCGGTGAAAAGAGCCTTTTGTTTCCTATGGGGACCGTTAACAAGAGGCCCTGTGAGTTTTCATGAGATTTGGGTTTCGGATGCAAGTTATTTCCCAAGCACATTTTCTTTAGATGTCTGCAAATGTAAGGGTGTGTTCTTCATTAACTGGCCAGAGATCGTTGCGCTCTTCTGGACGTGAGACTTCCAGGGAAATTCAGTTGAGTTCACGTAATTCCAGAGGACAGTTGTCACAGGGCCGTGAGTGCCTGCTGCGGGCCTGTCCTGATTCTCTGGTCAGGAATGAGATTTCTCATCCTCTTCGCAAGTCAGGGTTGCGTTGGGCCTCTCTCCAGACCCTGGGAGCGCCCTGTACCGTGTACCGTGTTGGTTCTGCCCTGAGTTTCCTGCTCCTGTAGGTCTTGGGCTCCCGCACACTCGGACAGCACTCAGAAGCCGCTGTGCCTCCAGTGGAGTAGACACTCAGTCACCACTTACAGGAATATCTTAGAAGATCTTCCACTTTTCCATTTATTTCTGATCTAAAAAAAAAAAAAAAATGGGTAGAAAACTGGTTCATGGTGTAGTTGACAGAAAATATGCTATCTGTCATGTTCAGATAGGCCATCCTCCAGTTATTTAAGTTATAAGATTCTATCACCTAAATAAGGTCACTCCTGTTGGGAGATTATGTGGGCAGTTCAGGTCAGCAGCGGGAGGCAGCTCTGAAACCCTGAAACTGTCACAGGAGGATGGGAGGCTGATAAGTTACCCCTGTAAGAGAGAGAGTCACTCACTGGAACTCCCACAAATGGAATTTGGAAAACAGGTTAAGGCCCAGGTCATCATTTGGGGCCTCAGTGGGGACCTGCGAGCCACCTCCCTCTGGCTTCCTGCTTCACATGGAGACATTCTGAAATCTGCCTGAGGGTCACAGCGTGGATGCTGATGCTGGCCTGCAAGTCTGAGTATTCTGGAGGCTCAGAGACTGGGGCAATTGCCTTTCCTCTCAGGCTACACGCTTTCTTTCTAATTTAAAGGGTTAGGGTGGCGGCAGGAGGGCCTGGGCAGGCCTGTTCCCGCTGCTGCCTGCAGTGTGTCCCCAGGGCTCCCAACTGGGGAATTAAGTGCTGGTGGAGTTTTTCTTTTCGCCCCTTGACAACTGCTCGAAGAGTCATGAGGGGAGAGATCTCACATTCACCTGAGTGGGTTCGGATTCATTTTGTTTTCAGCTTGGTCCTAGACTCAGGCACGTGCCTTGGAGGTCTGTGTTCCTGTGTTCTGCACCTGAGGAAGCTGAGGACGGTATATGGTTTCAAGGGCCCTTTGCATGCACTGTTCAATTTTGTAGACTCTTAGGTTTTCAGAAACATCCTCTTCGAAAGGAAGTCTTCCCTGAACCTCGCTACTCTGTTTCAATTCTTACTGCTGAGCCTTCCCTGACTGTCACTTGTCACTTATCAAACGTCCGGATGGCGCTGGCCGAGCTGCCTGTCTCTTGCTGGAGTCCGGGCTCTGTGAGGGAGCTGCCATGTCGTCGGGCACTGTGCCTGCCAGAGTGTGAGTTCCACAGACAGATGAAAGCTGAATGTGTCAAACTGAAGAGAACCCCTCGCAGAGACTGGCCGACCTCACTGACTCAAGCCTCAGCTCTGCCACATCCTGAATTCCAACTCTGCATAAGTCACCTAATTTAATCTCGGCTTCCTCATCTGTAAAACAGAGATCACAGGCTGTGATGGGGATCAGCTTTGTGTCCTCTGTATATCCCGGTGCATGGGCCGCTCACGGGCCGTCGTAAGAGCTGGCTCTTATCACTCCTGTGACCAAGCTGTGCATCCTGGGACATCCTGTGACCAAGCTGTGCATCCTGGGACATCCTGTGACCAAGCTGTGCACCCTGGGACATCCTCCATGTTCATGCCAAGCCGGGATTGGAACCCAGAACTCATGTCTGCTGTGTACACCCACCATGCAGGCCCCCAAAGCACCCTCATCATGAGGGGAAGCAAAGCCTGCTTCTGGGGCATCCTGAAGTGAAATTGGGGTGCACAGAAGTTTGGTTGACTGCAATTCAATGAACATTCTGAGAAGCAGAATGTTTTGAAGGTCTAAGCATTGCCAGTAAAAGAAAAAAATGCGTTTTTTGCTATTATTGAAAATTTTTATAAAATACATGTGAATACAGTAAACTAGCTCACATAACGTGGTACTTGTCATCTGCTAGGCTGGATGCTGTGCATGCACTGTCAAACTTAGTCTTCATGGAATTTCTTCTTTTTATTTTTGTGGCAAAACCAAGACCTGAAGAGGTTAAGTAACTTGTGTAACATCATGTATGTTGGGTCCTAGAATTGACCTTAAATTTGTCTGATCCCTGAACTCCACCCTCTTACCTCACTCTTTACCTTACTGGCTATTTAGGAAACACATGGAAACTACCTGAATTTTTATTTATGTATTTATTTATTTTGAGATGGAATCTGGCTTTGTTGCCCAGGCTGGATGGAGTGCAGTGGCATGATCTCGGCTCACTGCAGCCTCCTCCTCAGGTGTTCAAGCAAGTCTCCTGCCTCAGCCTCCCACGCAGCTGGAACTACAGGTGCATGCCACCACACCTGGCTAATTTTTATATTTTTAGTAGAGATGGGTTTTTGCCATGTTAGCCGGGCTGGTCTCGAACTGCTGACCTCAAGTGATCTGCCCTCCTCAGCCTCCCAAAGTGCTGGGATTACAGGTGTGAGCCACTGCACCTGGCCATATTTTGTTTCTATATTTTTCTTTCTTTTTTCTTTTTTTATTTTATTTTTTTTATTATACTTTAAATTCTAGGGTACATGTGCATAACGTGCAGGTT
>NC_045448.1:2586215-2621573 GCF_002776525.5 Piliocolobus tephrosceles | reverse complement strand
ATAATTTATAATCCTTTGGGTATATACCCAGTAGTGGGATGGCTGGGTCATATGGTACATCTAGTTCTAGATCCTTGAGGAATCGCCATACTGTTTTCCATAATGGTTGAACTAGTTTCTATTTAATTTATTGGAATTTAATTTTTGGTATGAACTACAACTGTAATTTGGCTTTTTCCCATTTAGATGATTCTCTCCATGCCATTTGCTGAATCAGTCCATCTCCTCGTGGTTTCATGGCTCTTTCCTCCCTGTCTCCTTAGCTGTTGAGTTCCACTGCAATCCGTGCATTTTTCCCCTTTCTGATGCCTCATTGCTTCTCACAGGAAGCTTCTCCTTAGTGGAGCCACATCGCCCTTCTCATCCTAATCAAAGGTCTCCAGTGCGAATCTTTGTGTAAAACGTGATGAATGCAACCCACTTATGAAGCTTGAGCTCTGCCTCAATGTTTCCACTGTATACTGCACTCGACTATTGAACTGTGATGTTTCAGGTACTGATGGTGATCTCATGGAAGAGGAGTGCCATCTCTGCATGGGGTGCACCATCCCAGACAGGGCCACTGAGCATCTGCGTGGGATGCACCACCCCAGACAGGGCCACTGAGCATCTGTGTGGGATGCACCACCCAGACAGGGCCACTGAGCTTCTGCATGGGAGGCACCACCCCAGACAGGGCCACTGAGCATCTGCTTGGGATGCACCACCCCAGACAGGGCCACTGAACATCTGCGTGGGATGCACCACCCCAGACAGGGCCACTGAGCTTCTGTGTGGGATGCACCTCCCCAGACAGGGCCACTGAGCACACACATTGGGCAGTTGCTCAGGGTCTTCCACCGAGGGGCAGAGTGGAGCCTGGAGCTGCTGTTTGCTCCCAGTCACACACACCAGGCCATGCCGCCTCTTATGCTGTCCTGAAAATGGATGGGTGGCTGTCAGGCTTCAGTGGATCTTTCCTCCCGCTCCCCGACATAAACAAAATTTCCTCTCCTCCGCATGCTTCCTCAGCTCTAACAGGTCTCTGCATCCTCTCAGCTGTGTGAACTTAAAACTTGTCACCCTCAGGTTAAAATGCATCTGCCATTCCTGTCACACCTGCCCCCAGTATTCTAGGTCATCCTCTCATCTTCTATCTCCACAGCCACTTTTGCCTAAACCACCATTGCCACTGTCTGACCGAGACCCCGGGACCGCCCTCCACCGTCTGACCAACACCTCCCCGCCCCGGGACTGTCCTCCACCGTCTGACCAACCCCCCCCCCCCCCCCCTCCCGAGACTGTCCTCCACCATCTGACCGAGCCCTCCAGGGACTGTCCTCCACCGTCTGACCAACCCCCCCGGGACCGCCCTCCACCGTCTGACCGAGCCCTCCCTCAGAGACTTCCCCCTTTTTCCCCTTTCTTCCTTTGCGCTGTGTCTCCCCACAGCCCTTGTCCAATGGTACCTGGAAGCTGCTCAAAAGCACAAACCAGGCCATGTTGCTTTTCTGCTTAAAGCACTTGAAGGTTTTAATTTTACCTTAAATTAGACCTAAAGTTCTCTTCCTAACTTACAAAGCCCCAAGTCATTTTCTTATTTCTTAAACAAAGCAGATACTCCCCCCATGCCCTCCCACCACTGTCACCTCTGTAGCGGCTTTTCTCCCGGACCTGGCCCTGGATCTCTGTGATTCAGGTCTCAGCTCAAGCGTGAGGCTTCTCTGCACGCCTGCCAGCTGTTCATCCTGTTCTCAAAGCATCCACCAACAGAGATTTTGAGTCTGCAGATTTGTTTGTTGCCTTTACTCCTGGCCTGGCCCGCTTTCTCCTGTCCTTACTGTCCCATTCATCTCTGTACTCCTGGGACCTGGTGCCTGATGTCCGCCTCACACGTTGCGTGGAAACGTGAATGCACATTGAGTTTTGTGCCTGATCTTGCCCCACTGTGAGTTATTTTAATGCCACCGATGGGGTGTCTCCAGAAAGGTCCAGGCAGCCTCAGCACGCATGCGGGGCTTCCTGTTTTCGTCCCCTTCGCAGGCTTGTGTTCTTGCATGTCTTCCCCTAAAGCCAGGCTGCACCCAGGGGCGGGGAGGGAGGAGGCACCCAGAGTCCCGCAGGTCGGAGCCGCTGAGCAGGTTCAGCTTCATCCCCTCCCTGTCACTCAGGTCTGCAGAGAACTCGCTGGGGCAGTGCTTGCAGAGAACTCACTAGGGCTGTGATTGTGGCTGGAAAATTTCCCCCGGCTTCTTTTGGGAAGTGCTCTTGTGGGCAGGGATTTGGTTTCTTGGTTGTCTCCTGTCTGGAACAGAATCATGGATGGTTGTGTCTGTAAAACAAAAATAACAATGTGGATTCAAGAACGCCACCTCCCCCTCACAGCCTGCATTGTCCTGACATAGTCTGGTCACGTTCTGCAGGTTTCTGAGAAAGGCTAATGAAATTAAATGAGTTCATATTGGCTCCCCAGCAACTCTGAGGTTCCCAGCTGAGCAACTGAACCTGTTCTTCTGATGACCGTAGAGCTGTGAGAATGTGGTTATGTTGGAGCTTGAGTCTCACAGACTGGCAAAATGTCACTAAGACAGGTCCCTTGCTTGTGTCTGCTCCTGTGGTTCCACGAGGATGGAGGAAGCTCTTCATTAGATGCGTGTGATCGTCCCCACCCCCATACAACCATCCCTACAAATACACACCACGGCTAGTTATTGGATGCAGTGTGATCACCCTCACCCCCATACAACCATCCCTGAAATATGCCATGTACAGCCACAGACCCCCTTCTGCCTGCTGCTGCCCCATTCCTGAGTCTGGAATGTGTGGGGCACCTTGAAGGAAGGCAGGGAGTACTTAAAGAGAAGATGAGCACAACAGATGTATCCAAATGTGATTTGTGACATGAGAGACGGTCAGATCATGCTGATCTGGAAGGGAAACAGATGAGTTGTAGTTGGGAAGGGCCAAGTTTGGGAAGGAGGCTGTATAGGGAGAGGGGGCAGAAATAATTCAAAATTGAGGACAGAAAGAGTATGGCACGAGGTCAGGGCTATTAGCACACCCAGGATTTGTCCAGGAAGCCATGAGCTGTCCAGTGGGGAAGTCCGTTGTGTATGGGAAGGGGATGGGGGCAGAGGAGCCGAAGGTGACAGCAGAGAGCCTCAGAGGCTGCCTGTGAGAGCTGCTCTGTGTTTGGATGGGGGGAGGTGATGGTTGTGCTGGTGTCTGCTGAGTGTCTGCTCTTCTGAGTACTTTCCAGGGGTGACTCATCGAATGCCTCCTTCATAGGTGAGAGAACAGACGCAGACGCTAAGGCCCTTGCTCAAGGTCACGTGGGGAATGAGAACATGCCATCGGCTGGTAGTCTGCCTTCATGGACTGCTCTCAATGCAAAGCCGCTCTGTTGCCTCTCCCAGTAGGGAGCTGTGGGAGGCATTTGCCACAGGTGCTACACGATGGACATACCTATCCATTCCATCATCATTCATTCATTCCTTCATTAATTCCCGCAAAATCCTGGTCACTTGCTTACTCTATACCAGATGCTGTGCTGAGGCCAACGTGAAGACTGACTGGGGTGAGAAGATGAACCCAGTTTCTGAGCAGAGCAGCTGAGAGAGGCAGGGCAGGGTGAAGGCATCCACCCTGGTCCATGTCCCCCAGCTGCTACCGGGGCTGCAGGTCATTCTCAGAGGCCTTCTGGGGCTCCTGGGCCTGCTGCTTCTCCAGTGCAGAGTTGAGGACCCTTGGAGGCCTGCACCCCATGTCCTGGGAACACTGCTCCTCACCCTAAGAGCACTGGTCCTTCAAGTGCTTGTAGTTTAAACTTTCCTTTTGGCTGCTGACTTTCAGCCCTTCCTACAGAGGTACAGGAACCCATCCCAGGCCTCAGAGGAATGGCATGTGCCTGGCCTGCTGGGGCCTGGCTGGTTTAGTTGGAGCTACCCTCCGTGGGGCTCTGCCTAGGTCACCTTGCATTTGGCCTTCTCCACCTGCGACTGTGTCCTCTGCTGTCTCACAGACTTCCTCAGGAAGTACTTCCTTTACGAACGCTTGCCCGCAGACCTCTGCTTCAGAGAGCCTCCAGAGAACCTGTCCTAAAACATCTCCCTCGGGCATTTAGAAGTGGCTCAGGAAGTGCCAGGTGGACGGATGAATGAATGAATGAGATACTTCTTTTTGTTAAAAGAACCATCCATGATGGAGGAAGATGCACCGTTGTTGCTCGTATGTTGTGTCTCCCTCTGAACGTGAGTGGAGAGAGTTCAGTGTCAGGTCTTGAGAGATGCCCAGAGCCGATCCCACCAGCTATCCTAAGGCCAAGGGAGAGAGGCTTCTGGAGACAGGCAGATTTGCTCAGCACTGCATCCTGTACTCCCCTCTCAGAGAGTCCCAAATATTGAGACTTTGCATGGTAAATCTTTGATAAGCATTACCCTAAATATATATATTTCCTTTTAAAATTGAATCTCTCTCCAACCTACTTGGGCATGGAGTCCTTCCTGACCACAGCTCGTTTAATGTTCATCGTAAGTGACTTTCCACATAAAAGGCTCCACCAGCGCTTGTTCAGGGATAGACTCCCTTGGTGGAGGAAGAAAGTGGGTGCGGTAAGCGATGTGGGGCTGGACACTACAGAGCTGGGAGCCGTGGGAGCCTCGGGGCCACTGCAGGGACTGCAGGAACATGATGCATTCTCTGGAGGTGAAGCCATTTTTCGCAAGAGAATTATGACAAATCTACTTTCCATTAAACAACTGAACTGTGTAATTGTTACAGATTATAATTTTTTTCTAACAGGACAGGGCATAGCTGGAAATTAAGCAGATTCTATGAACAACCAAACCTAATGAATCCTGCAAAGATTGAGCCATAAGTAGCAACGTCTGGAGTTGCAGCAGATTGTGTGTCAGTGAGTGAACTGTGTCGGATATTAATTATGTAATCACGGGTGGAATGCGGCGCAGAGAAGTTTCCAGGCCTCCATGTCAAACGTGGCTGTCACTCCTGAGCTGTGAGCATGGCACCTGCCGGGCTGTGATGGAGTCGGGGTGGGTTGAAGGTGGCGGCAATTAGAACCCTGAGGTCACCGCTCAGGAAATGCCGGTGTCTGATACAAGTCACCCATGAGGGAAGTGGCATAAATGTCAGTCCTGCTAATAGACCCAGGGCAGCTCCCATACCAAGTGTCACTGGTGACAGAAGTGATTCCTCCTCTTGTCTGCATGAAGATGCAAAGAGAAAGGGCAACTTTGGGGTGCACCAGTCATCGTGGCTCTGAGTCTGTGAGCACGCACGTGCAGGTGCTCTAGGCCAGGTATAGGGCAGGGGCCTGGAGGTGCAGAGATCCATAAAGCAGGTGTTGATCTCAGAAAGTTTCTAGTCTGGGGAGGCAGGTATGTGATAACAGCCCCCAGAGCAGGTAGTGGTTTGTAGCAGCTATGTGGTGGAGTATAGAAGGCTCTGAATCAATGTCACAAAGTTAGTGACTGCCCTGTGGTGGGCTGCACTTACTAAGATTTGGCAACAGCTCTAGTTCTTGATCTTCTTTGAGTTCTTGTTTACTCCAGGCTGAGTTCAGCAAACCTTTGTGGGACGTTCGTCATTTGTTCTTCAGTGTGCCAGGCACTGAAGATAAACAGATGGGTGTGGGTTTGGATGCAGCCTCTCCTAAGAGAGCACAGTCATCAAAGAGAGCCCTCTGTTTCCTAAGGTGACAGGTGAGTTAGGCAGGTTCTACCTTGGAGCTGGGCACAGATGTATGAGAGCTTGGCAGGACATCAAGCCCCCTGGCCCATTCAGGAAAAGCTTTCTGGGGCCAGGGAGGGTACAGGATATGAAGCCTGGCAGGGTGCAGGGTGTGAAGTCTGGGAAGGTGCAGGGTGTGAAGCCTGGAAGGGTACAGGTGTGACACCTGGGATGGTGCTGGGTATGAAGTCTGGGAGGGTGTAGGGGGTAAAGTCTGGGAGGGTGCAGGGTAGGAAGCCTGGGGAGGTGCTGGGTGTGAAGCCTGGGATGGTGCATGTGTGACATGTGGGAGGGTGTCAGGTGTGAAGCCTGGGGTAGTGCAGGGTGTGAAGGTGGGGGAGGGTGCAGGGTGTGAAGCCTGGGAGAGTGTGGGGCATGAATCCTAGGATGGTGTAGAGTGTGAAGCCTGGGAGGGTGCAAGGTGTGACCACTGGGGAGGTGTTGGGTGTGAACTCTGGAAAGGTGCAGGGTGTGAAGCCTGGAAGGGTGTGGAGTGTGAATCCTGCGAGGTTGCCAGGAGTGAAACCTGGGAGGGCGTAGGGCATGAATCCTGGGAGGGTGTAGAGTGTGAAGCCTTGGAGGGTGCAGGGTGTGAACTCTGGGATGGTGTGGGGTATGAAGTTCGGGAAGGTGCAGGGTGTAAAGTCTGGGAGAGTGCAGGGTGTGAATCCTGGGGAGGTGTTGGGTGTGAACTCCGGGAAGGTGCAGGGTGTGAAGCTGGGGAGGGTGTAGGATGTGAATTCTGGGAGAGTGCAGGGTGTGATGCCTAGAAGGAAAAGGGTGTGAAGTTGGGCAGGTGTTGGGTGTGAACTCTGGGAGGGTGCAGGGTGTGAAACCTGGGGAAGTGCTGGGTGTGAAGGCTGGGAGAGAGCAGGGTGTGAAGTCTCAGAGGGTGCAGAGTGTGACGCCTGAGGTGCTGGGTGTGAAAGTCGGGGAAGATGAGCCAGGGTGGGAAGGGAGTCAGGGGTGGTGACCAAGGGAGAGGAGCCTGTGCAAGCAGGAGGCAGGGGTCCTGAGACTCCTGGTGACCAGGGAATGAGCACCAGGGTGGGTATGGCAGGAACAGAGGCTCAAGTGGATGGAGGGTAGTCCACTCCAGGGTTCTGTGATCCAGGAAGGAAGGAAGGAGGAAAGGAGGGAAGGAGGGAAGGTAGGTTATGGTTCACCTTGTGCATGATGTAAATGGAGCTGGTGCTTTGTCAACAAGAGATCTGGAAAGACTATGGTATCAGCAGCACACCCTGGCTGCTGTGTGCAGAGTGGACCTAAGCAGGTGGAACTGGATGTGGGAAGACCATGTGGCTCTCGAGACAGTCTGCCTGGGTGTGACAGACTTCTGAACCAGGCCATTGGTGGTCAGCTTAGGAAGACAAAGGAGGCAAGACATACATGGGAGTTAAAATCAGCTGGATGTGGGACTTAAGGAATGTGTGAGGGATGGAGGGGATGAGAGGATGCGAAGGGAGGACACAGAGATTATGCTGGCTCCAGGCTTGGGCTCAGGTGACTGGAAGGTAATGAGAGAAGCCGATTTGGAGGAAGGTAATGAGTTTAGTTTTGGATGTAAATTTAAAGTCCTGCGGGACACCCAGATGACTCACAAGCAATGAACAGGCTGCTTTAAATGTTAGGGCAGAGTTTGGGGCTGATCTCTAGGTCTGGAAGCCATAAGCCAGAAGGAAAGTTTAAACTACAAGCACTTGTAGGACCAGTGCTCTTAGGGTGAGAAATGCAGTATTCCAGGACAAAGTAAGGAGGCCATGGAAGAGAAGAACCCATGACCAGGACTAAGATATGGAGGCCAGAGGGGTGAGGTGGGCAGGGAGAGTTTGCACCATGGACCCCACAGAGCACAGAGCGTGTGGCAGAGAGGGCTTGATGTGGTCTGGCTGTGCCCCCCACCCAAATTTCGTCTTGAATTGTAGCTTGCATAATTCCCACATGTCATTGGAGGGACCTGGTGGGAGGTCGTCAAATAATGGAGGTGGGCTTTTCTTGTGCTGTTCTCATGATAGTGAATAAGTCTCATGAGATCTGATGGTTTTATACAGAGCAATTCCCCTGCACATGCTCTCTCTTGCCTGCCACCATGTAAGATGTGCCTTTGCTCCTCCTTCACCTTCCACCATGATTGAGAGGCCTCCCCACTCATGTGGAACTGTGAGTTCATTCAACCTTTTCCTTTATAAACTATTATTAAAATTGATCTTTATTAGCAGTGTGAGAACAGGCTAATACAGGCCCATACAGCCCTCAGTGATTCTGGCACCTAGGGGTCACCATGGTCCTGTCAAACCACGGCAGGGGTGCTGAGTCGCTGACAACCGTTTCTTCTCCCTGTTTGTCCTCTGTCTCATGACCCCAAATATAGACCTTTGTGGTTTCCATAGGCTATTTTCATTGAGCCTTCTCAGTGCCAGGTCTCCAGATCCATTGCCGATGCTGTGTTTCCCAGGGTTTTTCTGGATGATCACTGGCTACCAGGGCCTAAGATAAGAAGGGCAGGAGGATCAGCATGTCATGGCCTCAGGGTCGCTGTGTATCAGGTGCTGTGCTGAGCATGGGACACCTGCAAGATCAGGTGAGATTCTCCCTTTTCAGGAATCATCATGCAACAGCAGAGGTGGTTCACTCAGGGGCCTGCTCAGCCCCAAAGCCTACAGTCTCCATGGGGCCTCCACTGCCTCCTCCCACACTGGAGAGCAGCAGTGAGCCTGAATGGCACTGTATTTCACACACTACTGTCAGCACTTCACGTCCTCATTCAATATTGGATGACCAGATGCCTGAGTCCATGAACCAAGGATTAAATAATTTTGGAGCTGGAAGACATGGCTTTCTTACCAGCAGCATTTCTGAACTCTTACAAGGACTTGATTCACATAATGGTAGCTCCTGTTCACAGAATCCTTTGCAATCTTCCAAGCACTGTCACAGAGGGGGCTGCAATCCACAATGTTTCTGTGTGGTGGATGACAAAGAAGGAGATGGAGCTTCCGTGAGGCTGTGTGACTTTCTCCAAGTCACCTTGTCAGCAGGTGCCCTGCCAGGACTTGAACCCAGGTCCCTGACCCCAGGTCTCCTGGTCCATTCCCTGCACTTTACTTTGCAACTGAAGGCAAGCTGGGGGTGAGGCCTCAGGAGCAGCAGACTCTGGGCTGTCCTGGCCTGGTTGGCGGTGCTCACAGGCAGCTTCCCATCTCTAAGATGCTTTTCTGGGTTTCTCTGTTTACAGTTAGCTCTTTTGTGAGCATTTGGCCAGATGGCACCCAGGCAAACTCGAATATCCACCAGAACATCACTCCTTCAGATTAATTAGTTTCCATTTATATGCCTCACCTCACTCAGTTTTAAATGCACACTTTGAGCTTATAATTCTGGTCTTCAAAGCTTGCCCATCTCCCCATCTTTCTTATGCCTTTTTTTTCCCCCTGCAATGCTTCCTGGAGCAAAACCTGGATACCTCAATGGGGGCATGCTTGGATATTCTCAGAGCCCAGTTTTTCTATGTTCTTTCTCAGAAAAAGTTACCATGAAACAAAGTGACATTCATGTCTTCTGGGCATCTTTCAGACCAGAGTTCACTTTAGTATCACCTAGGCCTATTTTAAGAGGGATAAAAAGCTTTTTGTAGTTTAAGAGAACAATGATTATTAAGGAAAAAGAAGAGGGTTCAGCAAACATTGCAGACTAAGCCCAATGCCCAGATCCTGACCCATTAGCCTAGGAGGTAAGTAAGGAGTTTGCTTATTTGATCATTTACTTATTTTATTCTCATGCGTTTGTAGGTTTCCTGCCATGTGACTGACACAGGCATGTGTTTTCAGATCTATGGTTTTCAGACCTATGTCTTGTTCTCAGGAATCTCATATTCCTGCAGCAATGTAACACGGGGGAAGAGCTAACTCTGTTCCCAAGCCCTGTAGGTACGACGTAGGAAGTAAGTTCAAGGTGCTTTGGGAGGACAAAGGAATAGGTCTGGGGGGACACCAGAGGATGACTCTGAAGCTCTAGCATAACCTGGAAAGTGAACAAGATTACAGGTTATAGAAGGAGGGTGGGGAAATTCTGGCAGAGAAAAAGTGAAAAGGTTAAAAGACATAAAACATGATGTGTTTGAAGGACCTCATCCATTCAGTATTGTTGGACAATAACATTAAAGGGCCCAGGGACAACGAAAGGCTTGGGACTCAGTAAGTTGGCTCTGAAGAGAAAGGTAGGGCCAGATGATGGCATTCATTCCTCATGACTAGTCCATGCATCATGACTGGTCCATGCATCATGGCTTTCACGCATTATGGCCTCCATCCATCGTGACTTCCATGCATCATATCTTCTGTGAGTTATGGCCCATGCATCATGGCTTCCATGCATCATATCTTCTGTGAGTTATGGCCCATGCATCATGTTTTCCATGCATCATAATTCCCATGCATTGTGGCTGGCTCATGCATCATGACCTCTATGCATTATGGCCTCCATGCATGATAACTTCTGTGCATCATGACTGGCCCATGCATTACAGCTTCCATGCATCACGACTTTTATGCATTATGGCTTCCATGCCTCTTGACTTCCATACTTCGTCACTTTCTTGCATGATGGCTTCCATGCATCACGTCTTCCATGCATTATTGCTTCCACTCATCATGTCTTCCATGCCTCATGACTTCCATGCATGATGGCTACCATGCCTCATGTTTTTCATGCAGGATGATTTCCACATGTTGTGACTGTTTGACGCATCATGATGACCATGCAGCATGGGTTCCATGCATCATGAGGGTTCTGTGTGTCATAATATTCAGGTATTATGGCTTCCAAGCAGTATAACTTCCATGCAATCATGACTGATCCATACATCTTGACTTCATACACAGGTGATTTTGCTTGCATGTAAAAATAAACCAATGAAAAAGTAACTTTAAAAATCACAAGTGGTCATTCCATGCCTGCATCCCCCCTCCCCCCGCACCACTTCCCCTACACATCTATAACTAAGGAAAGCTTGTTGAATCAACCTGATCGAGGATGACCACTTCTTCATTCCTCACAAATGCAGGCATGGTTTGTTCTGTGGCCTCCAGAACCAGATTTTAAATTATGTTTTATCGTTTGCCTGTCTTCACTCCAAATCCAAGCTATTTCTATTCCATACACTGTCTGTGGATTAGCTCTCTGGGTACCTCTTACTCCATGTCCACGCTGGCTTCAAGGGCTGGACCTGCATTAGTCATCACCTCAAAGATACTTGTGAATATGCCACAAGTCCCATTTGAGAATATGATATACGATGACATTGCCTGAGCCAAACAGCCCACGTGTGTGAGAAAGCTCTCTTCTCAGACATTAGCTCTGATGACAGAGTGCCAATGCCATCAGCATTTGGGTCATCATTGATCTATGGTCATTCAGCACTGAGGCCAGGTGCTCCACTTGCTGCTGCCAGGGTCAAGATTCTGCCTGAGTTCAAGCTCTGGCTGAGTCAATTTCTGGCTGTTTGCCCCTGGGCAGGATTCTTTATTTCTCTTTCTTAGGTCCCTCATCTGTCAAATGAGGATGGTAGTGAGGTTTCAATGAGAATACATATTAAAAGCTTAGTGGTAAATCTCACTTAGGGTAAAGCCAGTTAAAGTTTATTGTTGTTAACATAAATAGAATGTGGTCTCTGTCCTCAAGGAGCTACAGCCAAGAGTGAAAACTTGCAATTAAAAAGATAAATGGCATATCTGATGAGTGTTGGCCTAAATATATAACACAAGGAAGAGCAGAGGGGTGTAGAGGCTGGGATGAGCTCTGCCTGAATGACTAGGGAAGGAGTCCCAGGGGAGCAAGGCAAAGGGGCTGAGAACCAGGGCTGGACAGGGGCCAGAGCCTGAGCACAGGGGACTTCCAGGCAAGGTTACTCACCCAGCCCCACCCACCCTGTCATGTCTTGGGGGAATGCCAAAGTGGTGGGGGTAACAGTTGGAGTTATTCTTTCCAGAACTGTCACCAAATGTTGGTGCTGTCACGTACCCTAAGGTCAGAAAAGGCTTAGATGCAGCTTTAATTTTGGATATAGTAGTCCAATATGAAGCAGTAAGGGTTAGAGCAAAAATGAAGAAAGAAACTGATCCTCTCCATGTGCGATGTCTTTTTTGTTCTCGTTTTTAAGACATCAAAGAACAATAAAAGGGGAACCAAAGCAAGCTTTGAGAAAGATGGATGATTTCAGCAATGCGTTCCCCTCATCCTGCCAGCCTGGGATGCACTGGGGCAAGGCAGCCCGGCTCAGGGCACATTCTCCAGTGGTTTTCCATGCCATTTCCCCCTGCACACATATGCAATATGCGTGGTTTGGATTTTATCATGGGAAACCTCAGCATATGGTGACTTAGGCCTTTCTGGAAGGTTTCACTGGTTTGGCCGTGCATGGGGAGAGGAATGAAAGCCTCCATTTCCCCAGACTGCCTATGGCAGCCGAGACCTGCTCAGTCGAGTGACAAAGCATTCCACTTGTATCCTCCCCGGGTGAGAGCAGCAAAATCTGCCCCACAGTGAATTATAAGGAGTATTTTTCTGACCATCATGTTTCATGACGATGGTGATGGGGACCCACTAAACTGTTGTAAGCAGAGGAATGTGGGTAAGTCCAGCAGGACACTGGTGTGGTGTGGTGCTCCCTTAGCAGGAGGATGAGGAGGGCCTTTCCTGGGTGGTGCTGGGGAGGTGCTAATGGCTGTGTGGGTGAGGCGTGGCTCTGAAGCAGATGTGGAGGCCTGTTTTCCAGCAGTGATCCTCTGACACCAGTCATGTGTCCAGTGATTCAATGAATTCTGAGGCTAACCACTTGGAGTTAATGCTGAACCCACAGGTTTAAGGGCTCAGACACACAAGAATGCTCTCACTCCAGATGCCAGCTCCAAGTCCTGGGGTCACTTGCACTGCTGGTCAAGCAGCTGTACATTTGAGGATTGCTACAGCCCTCGTCAGGTTTGATAATTTTTAAGAGCAGGAAAATTTTGAGAGCAGGAAAACTCAGGAAACCTTTATGCTTACGATTACTGGTTTATCCAAAAGGACAGGAGTGAATGGGCAGATGAGAAGGCACATGAGGCAAGGTCTGGGGAGGGCGCAGGAGGTCCTTGCCCTCACTGGGTGCTCTACGTCCAGTGGGATTTGACTGTGTCCCCACCCAAATCTCATCTTGAATTGTAGCTCCCGTAATTCCCATGTGTGGTGGGAGGGACCTGGCGGGAGACAATTGAGTCATGGGGTGGTTTCCCCCATACTGTCCTCATGGTAGTGAACAAGTCTCATGAGATCTGATGGTTTTATCAGGGAAACCCCTTTCACTTGGTTCTCATTCTCTCTTGCTGCCACCATGTAGGACGTGCCTTTTGCCTTCTGTTATGATTGTGAGGCCTCCCCAGCCACGTGGAACTTTGAGTCCATTAAACCTCTTTTTCTTTATAAATTACCCAGTCTCAGCAGTGTGGAAACAGACTAATTCGATGCCCCTGCATCTGCCTGTGTTCAACAACCCAGAAGCTCCTCAAGCCTCCTTGTTTCAGTAGTTTTATGTGGAGTTTCATTGCTGAGACATGGTGGATTCAATCACTGGCCGTTGTTGATGGAGCTCAACCTGCAGTGTTTCTTCCCTTCAGGGAAGATGGGGCTGGGGTGAAAGTTCTAACCCTCCATTCGCGGGCACATGCTTGTTCTTCTGGTGATAGGCTTCCTTCCTGAAACCCTCCAGGCCCCTCACAGCACGTCACCACATTAGCCTAAACTCATGTATGTTAGACGGGGCTCTCTATGAGTAACCAAAGACACTCCTACCATTCAGAAAATTCCAAGTGCTTAAGAGTGCCGTGTCAGGAACCAGGGACAAATACCTAATATATTTTTATTGTGTCACAGGAGGGCCATGATAAAGGAAACAGAGATTGTTGACTAGATTTCTGACTTAGAGCCCTGGTTGAGTTTGGCTGGAGGCAGCAAATAAAGTTTAGAAAATACCTGAACCAGTGACTGGGGGATTAAAATAACCATTTGGAGCTTAAAAAAAAAAAGCGAAAAAAAGCAAAACACTCACTCTTCCCGATTAAAGAAGTAGCCCCAGAGCTTACAGTAGACCGAAAGGTGATTGACAGCTCGCAGTGTTTGTATTTTTGATGTGGGGACAAGCGTAAGCCAATTACCCTGGAATTAGCACAAAACTGGGCATGGAGGGGAGGCCTCCTGGACCATCTCATAGAAGCAGAGACTCATGATGGCAGGTGCAATACCTGTACTCTCCCATCTCTGCAGCCTTTGCTGGGAGTTGCCTGGCTCTGGCGAGATGGTATAGGGTGGGGACACTTGCTGTGGAGAAGGGATACTTGCCATGGGCAGGGATGCTTGTTGTGGGCAGGGCTATGGCAGAGGCAGGGCTGGCACCATCCAGAAGACTCCTGCCTGGTCCTCCCTGTGCCTGCATCTCCTTTGTTTCTTTCTGTGACTCAGGACGCTGCTCTCTTGGTTCTCAGTTGTCCCTTCTGCCCACAGAAATCTTGTTGCCAGTTCAGCAGTCAGCCTACCAGGAGCTGTGCCTTCTGGAGGTAACTGGCTTCTTACGTCCTCCCAGCCCTGCGTTCACCCAGGGGCTCTGCCAGGTCTGAGGCTCCACTGTTCTCCTTTTCCCGCCTGCAACCAGCCTCACACAGGTTTCCATGGGAATGAGGTGGGGAGAAGAGGCTGGCATTCCCAAGAACCCGTGACACACTGCCTGGTCTTTGGGTAGATATTTTCTCTTTACTGCAGAGGGAGGCTTTTTTGTGCTTTCTCTATTGTTATCTTGACATTTGAAGCAAGTCTGGCATAAGTAGGATGGGTGTCTTTAAATCCAATTTACAGATAGGGAAAGTGAGATTCAAAGAGATTCAGTTTCCACCAAGGTCTTTCAACTAATCAAATGACAGAGCCAGGACTCACGTGGATAGCTGACTGCACGTTTCATGATTTTCCGTGATTCCACAGTTGAAACGATCCTGTGAAGAGCTGTGTGCTACCTGCGTTTTGTCGTGCTCAGTGCAGGTTCAGCTGATGTTGTTGGGTAATCCATGTCTGCTGGGGATAGAGCGAGTGCTTCTGTCATCTGGAAATAAGGGGCGGCTTCACTGCCCTGCACTGTAGGCTGTGCTCTGCTTATGGTAGAAAGAGATACATCAGGTGAACAGGAATTAATATTGAGGCCCAAATTAATTTTGTCCCAGCGGCAATCTTGGGAGCTGGATGAATACCATTGTCCACTTCACCCAAGGCCTGGGACCTTTGGAACAGCGGCTTCACCCCATGTCAGGTGCCTTTGTCAACAGATGTCCTGGCTGCGCTGGCTTGGAACAATCACCATGCCTTTGAAAATGATCTGTAAGATAACAAAGTCAAAAGGATAATTCTGTCACATCTTTGGTTACCTATAAGATTTACCTGTTATGGATGCATTCAGATGCCAAGGTAAGGGCGAATTATCTTGAAAAATAATATGCATCCAGTGTGTGATTATAGGTGTGAGCCACTGGATGCAGTGGCTTAAGGATCTCAGCATTTAAGGAGGCTGAGGCTGGTGGATCACTTGAGGTCAGGAGTTCAAGACCAACCTGTGCAACATAGTGAAACCCTGCCTTTACTAAAAATACAAAATTAGCCGGGTGCGGTGGTGCATGCCTGTAATCTCAGACTGAGGCTGGAGAATTTCCAGCCTGGGTAACAGAAGAGATTCTGGCTCAAAATAAATAAATAAATTTGAAAAAGTGTTTCATTTCCTTTAACATCTAAAAATAAGTCAGAGCATGGGGTAATGTAGACCGAAATCCAATTCTTGACTTTTTTTAAAAAAAATAAGGCCATTTCTGGTATATTTTACATGTATCTGTTTGTTAGGGGGATGGTGTTGGACACTGGCAGAGTGGGTGGGACTCATTAAAGCCCTGTCTTCAAGGTAGTTAAAATCTGGGAGAGATAAATGATTGTTTTGAATAGTAACTGGCGGACTGTGAGATGTGCTATACTGATGCTTTAATACATTGCTGTGCAAGTCCATGGAGAAAGTGCTCAGATGCCAGGAGCTCAAAGAAGGCTTGGCCTAGCAGAGCGTCAGAGGGCGCATGGGTGCTGTGCAGTGAGGATCAGGCGGGGAGTGGGTGCTGGTGAGGAGGCCCCATGAGCCAGAGGCCCAGGGCAGAGCTGCATGGATGCCTCTGCACAGAGGATGCCTCTGTGCCTGGCTGAAGTGAAATTCCAAAGGACAAGGTTGAATCTGTACCTGACCTGGGCAGAGGAAGGAAGGCCTGTGGGGCAGCCTGTGCCCAGCGCCACTGCCCTTGCTAGAGCAGCGGCCACAGGGTGGTGTCCTCTGGAATGACCGGGTCTGTCTGGGTCGCATGTGGCCGGCCTGGGGAGGTGCAACTGGCCTTGTAGGGACATCACGAGACATCCATAGGCAGGCAAGAGTGCCTCTCTGGGCTTGTCACCAGACAGTCTGTGGAGCTGCCAGTGATGGGAGGGGGCTTGGGTTACCCTGGGTCAGATCACAGGACTTTCCATATTTAGCTGGGAGCATGGGTTTTAGTCTGTTGGCTGTGGGATCACTGCTGAGAGGTTCCAGGCAATGAAGCAAACAGAAAATAATGACGTGCTGCAGCCTTCCAGCCTTCCTAGAGTGCCGGTTCCACAGCTTCTCCCAGGCAGGGGTCTGTGCCTCCTGTGACTTCCGATCAGGTCCCAGGTCTCAGCCGGCCCAGGGTCCGGTGCTCAGCGGGGATGCTTGGTGGAGACAGAAGCTGGCCTTTGTCTGGCAGCCAGCACTCATCTCCCCTCCGGGCCGGATCTGAGTTCTGCCCGGTTTGAGCCCTGATTAATGAGGACCGTTAATTAGAGCACTGTATTCCCAGTGTCATGGACGTGGCTGGGAGCCAAGACTGGAAGGCACGGATTCACTGTCAGAGCAGATCTGAGAAACTGGGGTGCCCTGAGGGACGGAGGCAGAGGCCAGGCTGAGAGGACACCGTCACCCTCCTGGCCACCCTGACCCCTCGCCACTGGCCTGTGGGCTCCGACCTGGTGTTCCTTCCAGCTCTGCAGGGCCCCTGACTACAGCCACTTTTCCAGTTTCTTTCCCATGGTGGTGGGGGCACTGAGCCGGGGTAGGGGTTTCTCTGCATATAGAAGGGGGTTAGGAGCTGAGGGACTAGGAGGAAGGAGGTGTAGGGATAGTGTAAATAGGGGAGGGGAGTGTAGGAGGACTGGGGACATAACTGGAGGGGGACCTGGAGAGAAAGGGGAGCTGGAGGGGGAGGGGAGGTGTGCAGGGGAGGGGGTTCTGGAGGTGGTGGTGTGGGGACCTGGAGGGGGAGGGATACCTGGAGGAAGCACTGACCCCAAGGGAGGGGCGCAGGGTCTTCTTTCACAGCCACGGAACACCCTGGGTGAGGTCACCTTGGGGCAGTGGCTCTTGAATCTGACCGTGTGTCGGGCCCTGCAGAGCTCCCGGTCCCCTTGTCCAGGCGACACTCTGTCCTGAGCCCTTCGGGGCGTTGTGGCAGCACCCATCAAGGTCATGGGCAACACTGTCCTGGTGATGCCATGTGCAGCCACACCTGGGAGCCCTGCTTGGGACAGGTGGCTGTCTCCCAATCCTCTCACATGTGGATCTGGAGGAGGCCCAGGGACCCCAGGGTCAGCCCTCCATTTTGCCCTCAAGGTCACCTGCCTGTGTGGTAAGATCATAAGAAACTCAAAATACCACCCCATCACCCTTCCCAGAGATTGGAAGTTTCCATCATTACAATATTTTTCCCATTCATCCCCTCCACAAACATCTGTTTATCATGGTCCTCCTGTCACATGGTGTATGGAGCTCAGAGCCCTCGAGAGGAGGAGTCACACACCCTGCAGACGTGGCACTGAGGGAGGAGACAGAAGTGTGAGCAGGTGATACCTGCGTCCAGGAGCATCTTGTAGTGGAGGTGTCCATCCGGCATGGGGGTGAAGGATGCTGGGAGGAGAGGGATGGAGAAAAGAATGGCTTCTAGGGGAAGGAGTCAGACCCCAAGCAGCCAAAAGAGATGCACAGCCTGGGCTGCAGAGCAGCCTGGACGAACCCACTGGCCAGGGCTGGCAGGACAGGCACAGGCGACGAGGGGCTAGGGCACAGGGTGAGCCAGGCTAGGGAGTGCCACATCCTGGCAAGTGTGGCCTCACCTTGTGGACAGCCTGGCACGGGTGGTGGGACTGGCGTGGGACTTGCACGGATGAGTCTGGGTGCTGGAGCTCCTGGGAGACCCGGCCAGGTGGGTCACGAGGCCAAGAAACCCAATATTCCCACAGGTCAGGTACAGTGTCCTGTGCTCCTCATTTCCCCTTTAGTCCTCACACGATTCCTGCTAGAGCAGCGCTCACCACCATGGGGAAACTGAGGCTCAGAGCAAGAGAGGTCTTGCATCAGGTCCTGTACGCAGCTAAACCATCAGCCAGGGAATTGTCCTCTGCCTGAGGGCCCAGGAGGAAGCACGGTGCCTCAGGTGCAGCAGAGCTGGACCCCAGGGTTCCAACGAGAAACCTCACCTGGTGAGATCGTTCAGTCTGGGCTCTGTCTTGGGGAGCAGAGGCTGGTGTCGAGTGGGAGCCTGGCCCAGGGGAGGCCTGGGTCCTGCAGGAGATGGAATGGCATTCCTGGAGCAGAGCCTGGAGGAGCCCAGGAGAGGAGCTGGGCGTGGTCAGCACTTGGGCATCGGAGCTTGGGAACCCTGCGGGGTCTGTGGCCTCCCTGAGGGTGTGGGGCACCCTGTGGATATCCCGTGGGGCACAGATCACCAGTTGCCCTTTATTAGCGCAGGTCACACAGACACGGTAACAGGACCTGGGCGCTCACAGGCTTCTGCTGGTCCTGGTGTCCAGGCTGCATGGGGATCCCTTGTCCCTAATCAGAAAAGAGGGAAACAGGGTCGGGGGGAGGAGTTGTGAGGGAGACCAGGTCCCTCGCTGCAGGGAGCTCAGAACGCAGCACAGAACTGTGAAGCTGAAACACTGCGGAGCCTCCTACAGTGAGGCCATAATTCAGCAGCAGTGCAGTGGGTTCACCCAGGGGGCAAGCAGGGGCATGGGGGAGACCCCATCTGGATGTGCAGGCCCCCTGGGGCCCATCCACTTCTCAGGCTGCCTCCACCACGGTGGCTGCAGGCAGGATCCATACGTCCTGTGGTGCCCTGACCTGTTCTTATTGGTAAAGGAGTGGTTTGGAGGAAAAATAAAACCTCAGTTCAACGGAGGGCTTGCTATGGGTGGATTTTTGCTTCCGGATGGGAAGTATTTTAAGTCAATGAGCCCTTCCTGTCCGGCCAGCACATCAGTGAGGAAGCGCAGCCTCCTCTGCACCACCCTGACTTTCTCAGAAAAAAGACCGTTTTGAGGAAGGAATTCAAGAAGTTTATTGGAACCATCACTGATGCATCTCCAGCACGGATACACCTCCAGGGCTGCCATGCGGTGGGTGAAGAAGGACAGGGTGAGATAGGCTGGACACAGTCAAAATGGCAGCTCAAGAAAAGGGATCACATCATTTTCTTTCTAGAAGAATCTGGGTTTGGGTTGCAGCTCTGCTCAGCAGGAGGCCTGGGGGGAGCTGGGAGCATCCAGTCACGAGGGGAAGGGGCGGTGTGCACTCAGGAGTCTCCTCCTAGGAGCATCAGACACTCTCAGGCCTTAAGATGATTGCAGCTGCTTCCTAACATGCTGTGCGGGCACTTCCGCCAGCCTGAAGTTTGATCAACACTGAACCCTAGAAGCTACTAAGTCCTCAAAGGGCAGGGCCTGGTGGCAGTGGGCTGGCCTTGTGGTGACGCCATCTGGAGGTTGCTGGGTGGTGTGCCAGTGCCCCACTCCATGCTGGGCGGCTGGACGGCGGGTCCTACCCTTCACTGCGCAGGGCAGACAGCCATGACTGCTGATTCCACCGGGACCAGAGGGGCGGTATTTGAGTGCAGAACCCTTGTTATCCAATGGCACCAGCGACGCGTGGTGACATCAGGGACGCCAACCGAGAAAGGTTTTAGAGGCCGCCCTTGCAATGGCTCCCCAGCCTCTCCTCCTCCTCTGTGCTCCCTTTCCCTGCTCAGATGCCAGGAATTGACTGAGGGACCCTGCTTTGGGGTCAGCTCACGACACCCACAGGGCAGCTGCAGACCGGGGAGGCCTCCCTCCGGGGATCTGATCTTCACGTAGGGCTCGCCTGCCTCTCGCAGTTCCTGGGCCTCGTGGGTGTGGGGAAGGGAGGGGACAGGGGCCGCCCTCTCGCAGTTCCTGGGCCTTGTGGGTGTGGGGAAGGGAGGGGACAGGGGCTGCCCTCCGTTTCTGACCTGAGAACCTGGTGAGGTGGGGTGTCCTTTACTGGGATGGCAAGACTGGGGAGATGTGGAGAACTTTGATCTGAATGCCTTAGGTGTGAGGGGTCTCAGAAATTCAAGGCAGGCTGTGCAGATGTCTGTTAGACTTGGGGAGCTGGAGCTGCGCTCACTGAGGTTCCCTTCAGGGAAGGCCACGCCCAGTATGTGTGGCAGCTGCTGCCCAGGTCTGGCCACCTGCGAGGTCTTCAGCACAGCCCCCAGGACCCCATGGGAGCAAACTCATTGTTCCGCCCTCCCCACCCGCTGTGGCTCCTTTCTGTGACAGGTGCTTGTTCTCCAGGGAAGCCTTTGGGACCCTCCCAGGCAGCCCCTGTACAGGTCCCTCCTGTATCTGTGGGGAGAAGAGGGTAGCAGTGTCCCCTAGGAGAGGAGTGGAGGCAGCCCGGGAACCAGGTCACCGTGGAGGCACCCCTAGCTGGCCATCAGGGAGAGGACTGCCGGGCTCAGCCTGCACCGTGGGGAGCAGCTGGGGCTGCCTGGCAGATTTGCAGGGTCCAAAGTGCCTAGCTGGCCATCAGGGAGAGGACTGCCGGGCTCAGCCTGCGCCGTGGCGGGCAGTCTTGCAGGGTCCGAAGTGCCTCTTGGGATGGGATGTGGTGTCGCTTTAGCAGGTTTCACCTGGGTTCCCTGCATGTGGAGGGGCACAGGCTTGTCAGAAGCAGCAAGGTGCTCATGGGAAGGACTGTGCGGGTGTCACCTCCAACGCAGGCCTCTGCTAGGGACATTCCAGCCTCTCCCCCTGTGTCCTACGTGCATGAGTGCCACAGAGTCCCCTGGGAGGAGGCTTTGCTTCTACATTTCTCTTTGGCCACAGGAGTGTCGGGGAGGGTGCCTTCACGCGGTTGTCACCAGCGGCCCTGGCGGCTGGTTAGAAGGTCCACTTTTCGGGTGCTCACAGGCATGCGGTTCCGAACAGCGGGGGAGCCTTCTGCGAAATGCACCTCATTGTGCAAACATCACGGAGTGCGCTTACCCACACCCCGATGGGACAGCTCACAGCACACCGGGGCCACGTGGTGCAGCCTATGGCTCCTAGGCCACAAATCTGAACAACATGGTGCCACACTGAATAATGTAGGCAACTCTAACACGATGGCCACAGTTAATGTGTCTAAACATAGAAACATTACAGCAAAAATATGGTGTTATCGTCTTATGGGACCATCATATACGCAACTCATCATTGACCGAAAGATTGTTACGTGGTGCATGACTGAATTTCCAAAATTGTTCTCAAGGTCAGAATATGAAGAATTCTTCCCCCCTCCTTCTTTCCCTCCTTCCAGGTTCCCTCTGCGACTTCGTCCTCTGCCCGACCTCATTGACTTTATTTATTTTGAGAAAAATGAATTCCAAAGGTCACTTTGAGTCCTTTCTTGTGAGAAGTCCTTTCCATAGACAGAGCTGGCCAGAAGTGTCCATTTCTCATTTTTATCTGCTCACAGGTCAGAAGAGGCCCAGTTAATCTCAGGCAGGCTGAGAGCTCTCCACTGCTCTTCGAGGCCTTCCAGGTTGAAGGGGTCTCACGTCCTGTGTGGCTCCCAAGGCTCACCGTGCTGACAGCCAAAACCTCTGGAGTGGATCCATACTTGTTGGCCTAGCCCATCGTGTGGGAGGTCGGGGCCCACTCTGGCGGCCCACGGGTCCCTGTGTGTGCTGGAAGCATACCTGTCCTGGTTCCGAATCCCTGCCCCTTGCAGGGCCAGAGGCTAGGTGGACCTGGGCCTATGGCAACTCTCAGGGTGAGCCCAGGTGACTGAGCCTCTGGACAGGGGTTCTTGCTGTCCTGATTCCGAAGCTGGCCACCCTCCTGTAGAGAATGGGGTGAGCTCCTGGAAGCTGAGTGGGGGAAATTTGATGCTTTGCCACTTTTCAGGGTTCCTTTCAGGCAAGAGTGGGAAGGGCTAATGGAGGGCACTTGGTAAGTGGGGGTTCCAGCAGCCACAGGCTCAGCAGCCCTCCTGAGCACCGCTGGAGGGAGGCCCTGACCCCAGGCCTGAGGAGGCTTGTGAGCCCTCCCGCAGCCTTGTCCAACTGAGCAGCCATAGGTGGGAGGCGGCTTCCTGCGGAGGGCAGGGGCGTGACCACGGAGAACCTGCAGCTGCGCCCTGGGCGTCTGTGGGGCCGGTGTTCCCAGCCTGTTCCAGGCGCAGACATGCCCGTCTTCCCAGCCGCCCCCACCGTGCAGCTGCGTGTTCCTTCCTGAGCCAGCCCCACGTGTCTGTGTCTTTCCCTCGGTGGAGTCACCCGCGGTGCACCCAGCCGGACCCTCTGCTAGGGTGACCCTGAGTCTGATTCTTAGCACCCCCAGGGGCTGTCACGGGGCTGCGCTGGTCAAGGGGCACCCCCTTCCTCTCTCAGTGCGTGGACACAGCAGCAGCCTGAGCTGAGCTCTGGGCCCTTCTGCTGCCACCCCCGCCTGCCCAGCTTTCCAGAAGACGAGGTCTGGAGGCAGCCGCACCACCCTTGACTGTGCAGGTGTCCCAGGCCACGGCTTATTTGATTTTCTTAGTGCTCATGGTTTTGGTTTAAAGGAAAGGATTCTCAGAGCTGCAGACCAGAAGCCATGAGTGGAAAAACCCCACGCATTGGGCAACTTCTTGTCTGGCTGGCATTCATTTCGCATCAAACACAAAATCTCAGCCTGACGTTTGTCTCTGGGAAAGGCAAAGGCAAGAGTGCCCTCCTTCCCATAACTGAGCTTTTATGGGAGGAGGAGGGCTCTGCGCTCAGGGTCCACCCCCTTGAGAGCCCCTGCGGGTCCCTGAGGCTCAGAGTGGGAGACACGCCCAGACACACAGAGCCCACTGAAGCTGCAGCCCGGCCAGCCCTTGGCTGGCTTGAGGAGAGCAGCGTGTACTTGGCAGCCAGGCACCCCCCACATGGGGAAAGGGGATCTGATGAATGACCCATGCCTCAGTGAGAAATAGGTTAATGCATCATCTCACCCAGGTATTGGCATTCTCATAGAGGAGAGGAAGACAGGAAAGGCCTCTGAGAGCGAGCCTGTAGCTTTGATTGTCAGAAGGATGAACGGGGACCACTGGCCTCACCCTTCCAGGAGCCCCTCTCCGGCCCTGGATCTGGGCAGGAGGTGGGCATGCTGCCTGTACCCCTCTCCAGGAAGGTCTCAGGTGGGGCGCAGAGGTGACCAGGTGTGAGCTGTGGGGCCGTTGTGCTTCTCGGGCTGAGGCAGCAATGCCAGAGGTCCCCACTCAGGCCAGGCCTGCTGGGACCCCAGGGGCACCTGATCTGCCTTTGGGGCTTTGGGGCACCCCTCCTCCTATGGCTCTGGGACCAGGGTCCCAGAGTATGACAGGGGTGCTTGGGGAAGCAGGCTCCAGGGTTCACTGCTACTTGGCTCCGTGAAACCAGACCCCGTCACACAACCCAGAGGGTGAAACCACTATTGAGAAAATGGGGAACTATACACAAGGCAGCTGACAGGGCCCTCACACCCAGGGTGCGGGGCCTCCTGTCACGTTCGCTGGGGGCTCTCAGAGAGGCTGTGTCCCTGAGGTCACCCTGGGCTCTGGCTGCAGGTCTGCTCAGGTGGCCCAGGGGCTTACTCTGACCTTCCTGATGGCATGGCTTAGGCAGGGGTCGTCTGGTTTCTCTCCAGATCTCTCTTCTACCAGTGTATCTGTTCTTGCAACTGCCAGGAGCACTGCAAGCTCCCAGACTGCACTGAGTGGGGCCCAATCCTTCTTGCTGTCTTTGCTGTCTGAGATTCACTGCACTGGGCTCCCCTGCCCTCTGCAAGTTCTGAGCAGACCTCTGGCATTGGTACTGAAGCTCAAGCTCTAACACTTGCTGCTGCCAATCAGTAGCCTGAAAACCTTCCTCCTTTCACTGGGCTTCCCGCTAAAGCCCAGCTCTTGAGTTTGCTGGGTTGGCCATCCAGAGGCTATGTGGACCTTTCTGCCTAACACCCCATAATCGTATTTAGTGAGTGTCCATGTCAGGCACTGTACTAGGGGCAGAGGCTTAGGAATAGGGAAGACGAGCCATCAGGTAGCCATGTCAAATGAAAAAGAGTGTGTGGTATGAGTGTGGGCAGAACATACTCACTTCTACCTAGAGGTGTTGAGGAAAGCATCTCAGGCAGTTCTAGCTGCCTGGCAGCATCCTGGGAGGAGCATCCTATGAATGACACATGCCCGTCAGAGGCCTGTGGGATGCAGGATGAGGGAGTGGGGTGAGGGTTATTCAGCAACAGGAACCCCAAGGTGAGACACAGTGTGGGGCTGTGAAGGACTGGGGCCAGGTGCCCACACCAGGATATGGCAGGACACCATTAGATGGGTCTCTTTAGGTCCCATCACAGAGGCAGAGAAGGGCTGCAGGGTCATAGGGTCTTGACTATTGGGGAAACTCACTTCTAATCCATCTGCAAACCCTGTCAGTGCCACCTCCCAAATCAAGCTGAGCACGACATCCCTTGACCTCACACTGGTCATGGCCCTATCAGGGCCAGTATCCACTGTGGAATGTGTGTACAGTGTCCATCTGGCCTTTCTGCTCTGGCCCTGCCCTCCTGCAGCTCAGTGGGGCCCTTGGAAAGCCAAGGCGGCTGTGCTATCCTGCAGCCTGGCACCCTCCAGGGGCCCCACCTCATTTACAGTAAAGTCAACAAATGAGGTCCCAAGGTGCACCAGTCCTGCCTCATGGGCCCCTGCCACCCCCACTCCCAGGTCCCATTCTTGACCTCTGGCTTCTCTTCAGCAGCAACAGCCCCAGCTGTTCCCAGACAAACTGCACCAGCTCCTCCCTTGGGGACACTGCAGTGGCTGATTTAGCCATGGAGATGCCCAACAATTGTAACAACACCTCTACCTCCTTCCAGTCTTGGATGCAGTGTCACCTTCCTGGTCTCTGGTGGACACTCTGGATGGGGGGGTGGTCCCCATGGCCCCTGCCTCCTGTGTTCAGATCTTGGTGTAACCCAGCCCTCTGGTGTGACATGGCCTGTGTCTTGCTTCCACCCTATAGAGTGGGCTGGCTGCGGTGCGGTGCCACACTTGTGAGGGCATGACATTATGAAAGACTGTGTTTTTCCAGCAGACTCACTCTAGGAAGTGACCACCTGGAGCAAGTTTGCTGGAAAAACAGAGTCTTTCATAACATCATGAGTAACTTTGAATAATCAAGTTATCGACAGTTAGAAGGAAATTCTGCCAACAGCCTGAGTGGGCTTGGAAGGGAATTCTTCCCCAGTCAAGTCTCCAGATGAGAACACAGCCCGAATGGCATCTGGATGCTGTTTCATATAAGTCTAGGCAGAAAACCCAGCTCAGCATGACCAGACTCCTGATGGCAGGACAATGAGTTCATGAGGTGGCTGTTTCCAGCTGCTGAGTTTCACAGCCATAAAAACATTCTCTGCATCTCACTTATTTATTTTTCTTGTTTCCTTACAATGTAGGCTCAATGTCTATGTCTGCTTTGCCATATCGCCAGTGTGTAAGGTGGTTCCCATCCTGTGGTGGGCATTGCATGAATGCTTCCTTCATGAAGCACTGTTTTATTGATTTCAAAGGCAAGTGACAGACAAAGAGAGAAGCATTTTGATTAACAAAATCCAACATGTTTCCACTTTGCAGATACAGCAGTGGGGTCTCATGGTCACTTTACTTTTTCTGTAATCTCATTTAATAGCCATTCTTTTCCTCAAACAGAGATACAAAATGTGATAATCAGAAGGGTACTTCATGACCACCTAAGCTGACCTCCTTTACAGATGAGGAAAGTAGGTCTCAGAGAGAGGAAAAGATTCATTCAAGGTCATATTGTGAGTTAGTGAATATTGTGCACAGACAATAAAACAGACACAGATGGAAACAAAGGCAGTTCTCTTAATTCCCAGTTCAGGACTCTTACCCCAATAGCATACAAAAATCCAAGTACTTGGTAGCTGGAAAGACCAGCTCTTTTGTCTGTCTTAAAAACAGGTAAAATGCTGAAATAAGCAAATTATATGTTGTTTGTAAATTTAAATTTACTATTAATGTGATGTGATTCTAGTATTAAATAAAGCGATTTTCCTAGGGAATATTGGCACTGGCAACAACTACATAATAATAATTGTGAGGAAAATGAGACATCACATGGTCCAGGCCTCCTGGCAAATGACTACATGTGGTGCATCTCAAAGAAACTGATTTCACATTGGGAACAATAAATATTTATTTCTTAATGAGTGCAAGCGTGTATTTTAGTTTGTGGAAAATAAAGTCAGCCATATTTTCTCATTCTTTGCCAGTGAACCATCTATATTACCTATATGATGAAATTTGATAGACTTTATTTTGCAAGAAATAAGTTTGTGGATATATTACAAATACAATTTCAAACAATGCATCACAAATTATGTAGGCAGAGATGATTTAATATTTAATGGTATATGTCTAATTAATACAATGTGATAGATTGGATCAAATTCAAGCAGTGTGGCCTTTTAGGCAGTGAATCACTTGCTAGGTATCTTCATAGATATTTGATCAATATTTGCCATTTAAAATAGGCTTCCGTAGTGTCAGATGGGTAAATAGTAATAACACAGGCTTGGTATTTATTTTTGTCCACTTTTATTATCTTAGAGAAAAGATATTTCATGCTCATCTTTGGTCTGGTGATTTTGGAAAATGACAGAGTTAACGTGCAGCTTTTTCTCCTGCTCCTTCAAAGATGCATGGCATTTGCTGCTGGTTGTGGGAAGTGAGTAAGGTGTCCTGCTGGGATTCCATCGTCAGTACAGACGCACACGATGCCGTGTCCCTGTGTGCACTCCCTCTTCCTGAGTGCTCAGGGGATGTGACTGCAGGTGTTCTGCTGAGCACTCTCATGTGCCTGGCATCATGCGTGGGAGCCCCTTTGGTGCCTCTTCAAGATCTGGGTCAGAGGCTGGTAGAGAGAGAAATCAGGACTAGGAGATGCCTGGATGGCTGCCCCCATCTCCGGCCACCTGTCCCTAAACTCTGTCTGGCCCCGAGGCTGTTCTCCTCTCTGTGCCTTCTGCTATCTTCTGCCAGTGCTGGGCTTCACCTGGACTCACCCCAATATCATCTCATCCTCTCTGGCCTGGGTTGCCTTGGCACCATTTTCTGCCTGTGCATGTTTTGCCCCTGCATGTTTGGCACAGGCTCCTGTGCCCAGGTGTGCATCCCCGCTCTGGTGTCCATGGTCGGGGGTGCTCCTGAGCGTCTGGAACCCCTTTGACTGCCAACCTGACCCAGCTCCAGACCCACCAGTCCCACACATATCCCGACAGCCTGGGTCTGTTTCATGTGTCCAAGTTCATCAAATCCAAATTTGAGCAGAGGAGGGCGGTTCCAGTTTGGGATTCATTCGGCAGATTTACAATGCCCTTTCTCTTAGGAGAACAGCCCCTGTCTACTTTCATCTGCATCTGCCAGTCTCAGTTCCACCTCTAGGTGACAGTGACCCTTATGGTGTGTATTAGTCCACTCTTACACTGGTATAAAGAAATACCTGAGACTAGGTAATGTATGAAGAAAAGATATTTAATTGACTCACAGTTCCATAGGCTGTACAGGGGGCATGGCTGGGGAGGCCTCAGGAAACTTAAAATCATGGTAGAAGGTGAAGGGGAAGCAATCACATCTTCACATGATGACAGGAGAGAGTGAGAATGAAGGGGGAAGCACCACACACTTTGAAGCCACCAGATCTCATGAGAACTCACTCACTAGCATGAAAACAGCAAGGGGGAAATCTGCGCACATGATCCACTCACCTCTTACCAGGTTTCTCTCCCAATTTTGGAGGTTAAAATTTGGGTGCAGACACAGAGCCAAGCCATAACACAGGGCTCACTAGAACCCTTCTGTGGGATTGATAAATGGAGGCCAGGAGTGGGGAGTTCTGTTTTCTCCGTCTCTAAGTGTAAGAAATGAGTCAGAGTTGCTCGTGGAGCCTACTGTGAAGTGAAGCCAAGGGTTGTGGGCCCCTGTTGGGGAACTGGAGGGATTTAGAACCCAGATTCTCCAGTGCTGTGAACTACTCTGGTGTCCTTCCTGGCTGCAGCCATCAATACATCCATCTTTTCCTGAATACTTTGGTGTGGATGCTTACTACTTGTGGGCATTCATAACCATCCGTGTGTGGTGTGCATCACCACCCCCATCTTACAAAAGGGGAAACTGAGGCTCCCAAGGTGTGCAGAGTCATATAACTATATGCAGCACAATGAGATTCTCCCCTTCTCTTCTAAGTCTCTGCTCTTGGCAACCGGAGTGTCTCTTCTCTGTCCTTCCTCTGTTTTGTCCACAGAGAGGAAGAAACAGAAAGAAGAGGAATGGAATTGCCCGAGAGGAACACACACAAGTAGTACTGTCCTTAAACATTTCCATGTTGATGAGGGAAGATGGGAACTTGTAGCCTCATTAGTTGTGATGCTTGCTGTGCATATTTCATGAGAGAAACTTTAAAGACATGACCTAAAAAGGCAGAAACTTACAATTTTTCCTTCTTCTGCCCTCTGGAGAAATAGGTCTGCTGTGGTTTGGAATCTGGAGAAATAGGTCTGCTGTGGTTTGGAATCTGACACCTGCAGCCTTGGCCTCCTGGAGGGTAGGGTGCTGCAGGGGACAAGCCCTAAAGGAAATGAGAGTGGCACCTGTTTGAAGAAAGGCAGATGCGTTAGGTCTCCCAGGAACCTTGCCTCTGATCTTAACCTCACTTTGGGATATGAAGGAGCAGTGTTGGACTGAAATTACTGTCAGCCACACCTAAGCAAGAGTGTGAATGGACTCCGAGGGCGGTCCCACCCCCGGGGCATAACGATGCCTCTGCAGACTTGGGCCTGCTCTGAACTCTGCCCACAGCTGCGCGGGCGCCAGGCCCCTGGTCCAAGCTGCCCTAGCTCTAGGTCCTTCTTGGGGACACATGCAGGAGCCCTCTGTTCCCATCCATGTTGCTACATCTATAATGGTCACCCAGCCATTATTTTTAAAATAGCTTTTTATTTTGAAATTAGTTTGAGATTAATAAGATGTTGCAAAAATAAGGCAGAATTCCTGTGCCCCTCCACCCTGTTTCCCACAGAAATCCCCAGCTCTCAGCCCCTTCCCAGGCAGGTCAGAGACATACTCCTCTTGTGTGCAGCCCAGTCGCAGTGACTGGTGTGGTGGGTTTTTAGACCCAGGTCACTGACCTTGCCTCAGCTCTAACTCTGAAGGTCTCCTGGGCCTCAGTGCTGCCCTAGGGCGGGCCAGAGTCTGCACTGAGACTGTATCTCTGCTCATCACTCTGTCCACCCTGCCTCCCTGCCTGACTTTTTTGGGGCTCCTGGAGGCCTCCCACACTGACCTCTCTCTCAGGGCATGCTTTCTAGGCCCCCAGCCCTGGGACACATTGGCCAGTAGTGGCTGGAGGATGCACAGGCGACCTTGCAGAGGCAGTGAGAACCCTGTTGCTGGAGGTGGGTGAAACGAGAAGCTGCAGCACGAGGGCTGCCGCTTCGCTCAGTGTCAGAGGCGATCCTGTTGGCAGTGACTGTGGTTGAGGGACGGGGAAGGGGTAGAGTAGACAGTGAGCAGTGTGGACACCTGTTGGGCTACTGTGAAACATGGCAGGGGCTGAGCTGGCCTGAAGAACTGTGGTTGGTGAGGTAGGGAGAAGGACTCAGCCTCTAGGGAGGACCAAGGAAGCCAGAGGATCAGTTCTATGTCTGACTCACAGGAGTTGCTGTATCTGAACAAGGCTGAACTCTCAGTCCAGGCAGGCTGGTGGTGCCCAGGCTGAAGCTGAGGGTGGCAGGACTCAGCTTTGATGTGTGAAGGGGTTGGCACTTTTGCAAATCTGGAGCTCCCTGGTTTTCCAAAACTCTCTGAGCCCAATGAAGGGACGCCTCTTTAACAATGGGAGCCAGTGCCTCTCTGGTTGGGGTGATGCAGGGGCCTGACACTGCACAGCAGCACTAGTCCCCAGGACTTGCCCCAGGGCCCCTCCTGGTCCCAGTATATCCAGGTGGGGTAAGCTAGCTCTGGCGAAGGAGGAAGAGGGCTGTAGGGCCCAGCTAGTCCCATCGGGAGGGATGGGGGAGCAAGCAGAGTGCTGGATGGAGAAGGTATTTGCGCAGGAGGGTGAGGGAGACAGAGCACAGTGTGGTGGAAGGGAGGGGATGGACTTGGGAGTGCTACCCCATCCGCAGGGCTCAGCTTTGCAGGGCCCCTCGGCAGTGGTGTGGAATGCCCCTAGGATGTCTCAGGGGAGCAAAGAACATTCGGTGACCCCTGTGTGTGGTGGCAATACCAGCATTCACATAGCAGATGGTGGAGGGCTTGTGAGAGGCAAGGGGAAGCAGCGGGCACATCGCAGAAGACATTCAGCGTGAGGCTGGAGACCTGCAGAGAGCTGCCATCCATATGAGGGCTCAGGAGACACATCAGTCCCCAAAGCTCCCTGCATGATGGAGGCAGACAGTGTGGACTTACTCTGTAGGTCAGACTGGCTGTAGAAGGGGCTATTACAGAACTGGGACCACCCAGAGCAATTGGGGTGTTGGAGCTTAGAAAGACAGGGGCCAGGTGTCAGGAGCCAGTGAACACAATTGCCGTGAGCATTGGGAGACCCTCATGTCCCACATATTCATGGAGAGGCTCAAAAGAACATGGTGCTCCCAGGGCAGTGCAGGTGGGTGGCCAGCATGGGCCTGAAAGTGCAGCTGACCCTGACCAAAGGAATCTGGGACATGCTGGCAGGACTTGACACAATTGCAGCCTCAGACCAGCAGCAGTGGCAGAAGCTGATGTTCCTCCTACTCACCTTCTCTTCCAAAGTCCTCCAGGAAGAGTGGAGTCCTGGAGGAGCTGCCAGGGTGTGACCAGTGGCACTGGCCCTGGAAATGGGCTGCCCAGGTCCCCTGAGGCAAAGAAGGACCTATGAGCTGTCAGCACCTGCGAGTACCTGGTGGATGGGGGCCCCCTTGCTCAAGGTCACATCTCCTCTCAGGGTGGTCTGCCTCCAAAGATTGGCTGACCACTCAGCAGGTTCTGAAGGGACATCCAGCCTCAGACTTGCTGTATTAGTCTGTTCTCATGCTATTAAGAAATACCTGAGACTGGGTAATTTATAAATAAAGGAGTTTAATTGGCTCACAGTTCCCCATGGCTGCGGAGGCCTCAGGAAATGTACAATCATGGTGGAAGGCACCTCTTCACAGGGTAGCAGGTGAAAGAATGAGAGCCGAACAAAGGGAGGAAGCCCCTTATAAAACCATCACCCCCATGATTTAATTACCTCCCACTGGGTCCCTCCCAAAACACATGGGGATTATGAGAACTACAAATTCAAGATGAGACTTGGATGGGGACACAGCAAAACCGTATCATTCCGCACCGGCCCCTCCCAAATCTCACATCCTCACATTTCAACACACAATCATGTCTTTCCAACAGTTCTCCAAATTCTTAGCTTATTCCAGCATTAACTCAAATGTACAAGCCAAGAGTCTCATCTGAGATAAGGCAAGTTCCTTCTACCTCTGAGACTATAAAATCAAAAGCAAGTTAATTATTTCCTAGATAAAATGGGGATGCAGGCATTGGGTAAATACACTGGTTCAAAATGGGAGAAATTGTCCAAAATGAAGGGGTTAGAAGCCCCATGCAAGTCTGAAATCCAGCAGGGCAGTCAAATCTTAAAGTTTCAGAATGATCTCCTTTGACTCCAAATCTCACATCAAAGTCATGCTGATGCAAGAGGTGGGTTCCCATGGCCTTGGGCAGCTCCGTCCCTGTGGGTTTGCAGAGTACAGTCCCCCTCCTGGCTGCTTTCATGGGCTGGCATTGAGTTTCTGTGGCTTTTCCAGTGCAAGCTGTCAGGGGATCTAAATTCTGGGGTCTGGAGTAAGGTGGACTTCTTCTCATAGCTCCACTAGGCAATGCCCCAGTGTGGACTCTGTGGGGGGAGGGGGGGGCTCTGACTCCATATTTCCCTTCCACACTGCCCTAGAAAAGGTTTTTCATGAAGGCTCTGCCCCTGCAGCAAACTTCTGCCTGGACATCCAGGTGTTTATATACATTCTCTTAAATCTAGGTGGAGGTTCCCAAACCTCAATTCTTGACTTCTGTGCACCCACAGGCCCAACACCACATGTAAGTCACCAAGGCTTGGGACTTGCACCCTCTGAAGCAATGGCCTAAGCTGTGTGTTGGCCCCTTTTGGTCACAGGTTGGACATAGGGCACCAAGTCCTGAGATTGTGCAAAGCAGCAAGACCATGGGCCTGGCACAGGAAACCATCTTTCCCTCCTAGGCCTCCCAACCTTTGATGGGAGGGGCTGCTATGAAGACCTCCCACATGCCCTGGAGACATTTCCCTCCTTGTCTTGGTGATTTAATATTTGGCTTCTTGCTACTTATGCCAATTTCTGCAGCCAGCTTGAATTTCTCCTCAGAAAATGGGTTTTTCTTTTCTATCACATTGTCAGGCTGCAGATCTTCTGAACTTTTATGCTCTGCTTCCCTTCATGTATTTTTGTGACTACATAAAGCTGAATGTTTTTAACATTGCTCAAGTCATCTCTTGAACACTTTGCTGCTTGGAATTTTTTTCTATCAGATACCCTACATCATCTCTCTCAAGTTTGAAGTTCCACAGATTTTTAGGGCAGGGGCAAAATGCCACCGGTCTCTTTGCTAAAACATAGCAAGAGTCACATTTATTCCAGTTCCCAACAAGTTCCTCATCTCTATCTAAGACCACCTCAGCCTGAAACTTGTTTTCGATATCACTATCAGCATTTTGGTCAAAGCCGTTCAACAGGTCTCTAGGAAGTTCCAAACTTTCCTCTATTTTCATGTCTTCTTCTGAGCCCTGCAAGCTGTTCCAACCTCTGCCTGTCACCTGGTTCCAAAGTCATTTCCACGTTTTCGAGTATCTTTATAGCAGTGCTCACTACCCAGTCTCAATTTACTGTGTTAGTTCATCCTCATGCTCCTATGAGGGAATATCTGAAAATGGGTAATTTATAAAGAAAAGAAGACTCACAGTTCTGCGTGGCTGGGGTGGCCTCAGGACAACTTACAATCATGGTGGAAGGCATCGCTTCACAGGTTGGCAGGAGACAGAATGAGAGCTGAGCAAAGGGGGAAAAGCCCCTTATAAAACCATCACCCCCATGATTCAGTTACCTCCTTCTGGGTCTCTCCCATGACATGTGGGGACTATGGGGACTACAATTCGAGATGAACTTGGGTGGGAACACAGCCAAACCATATCACCCGCGGGGTTGCCGACGTCCTGCAGAGGATGCCCCACAGCAAGGGTTCCCTTTCCTCTGTGTCCCTCCCTCCCTGCCCACAGGAGTCTATCCCGAGTCTTTGTAGTAAACCACCTTTAAGTCCACATCCCGAGGGACAGCCCAGGACAGGAGAGGACACAGGACAGAGGACACAGTGCCGGTGGCCGAGGAGGGCCATGGAGGGCTCCACGCTGCTCCTCCACTTCTGTTCGCTCACAGGAGTCAGGGGTGCTCCAGGGCCATGTTCTCAGGGCTGCATCCTGAGCCTGCTGCTTTCCCTCTGAGAGGTGGCATCTTGATCTCTTCCATCTGACCTAGACTGGCCTCAGCAACTTGTCTCTTCTATAGAACACAGAAGGCACCTTTGGAGGCCTGAGGCTCACTCAGGGGGAGCTGGAAGTGGCCTCTTGAAACACCACCTGTGGCATCCCTGGACACCGGGGAGAATTCCTAGCACCTGCTGGGGAGGCTGCCTGGACAGGGTGGGGCCTCCATGGGCAAGGAGAGGGGAGGCTCCCTCAGCTCTGGCCAAGGCCCCTTGGTGGTGAAGGGGGCAGCGCAGCACCTCCCTGTGGCCAGGCTGACCTCTGAGTGCCCCTGCTGGCATCACATGGAGAATGGCCCACCGAGCTTTGCATGAGTTACTGACCCACACAATTGTGAGATATAATAAAATGAGATAATTTTTAATACACTAAGTTTTGGGGTAATTTGCTATGAGCAATTGACAAATGGGGCAACCAGCAAAGTCGGCGGAGCGATGTTTGGTGCGGGTTGGATGCCAACATGGCCCTCCTGGCAGATTCCCCGTGTTCTGGGAGTGGTGTCTTGGAGGGCTCAGAAATGGGTGCTGGAGACGGCTGCCGGGCCACCATGTCGCCTCCCTGCAGTGACTCTGCTGCTGCGCCTGCAGGATGTCCACAAAGGTCTCTACTCTGGTCACGGGGGGCGGAATCTCATTCATTTTTATCCTTCACAGCACCCGGCCAGTCCTTTTTCACAGGGAGCTAGCGTCTGGGGTGACTGTGGGCAGGTGGGCGATGCACAGGGAGTCCCAGCCCAGCTGTGTGTGGGACAGCAGGATGCGCTGCTGCAGGGAAGCTCGGGCTGGACGGAGGAGCATTTGCCGAAGCGGGAGTGTTCCAAGGGAAAGCAGGTGGCAAGGCAGGAGAGGCAGGAAACCGAGGCGAGGCAGAGGGGGTCCCAGGGCTGAGTGAGAGGGTTCTGGAGGGAGGAGGGGACTCAGGAGCCAGACCATGCCAGAGGGAGGATGAGGCGGCACTGTGGCAAAAACAACAGGAGGGCCAAGACGCTCAGACGAGGAAAAGCCTGCGGGCTGCAGTGTTGCCAGCAAGGGCGAGGTCTGCAGGGATCCTCCACCCTCGTCGGGCTTGTGGAATCTGGTGGGGTTCCCGGGGCCACCCCTGGGCTCTGGGTCGCGGAACCTGGTTTAACTTCTCCCCTTTGCTGTGCGCTCTGAACCAGCTGGTTCTCCGGCAAATATGGAAATTAAGGAAGTTAACTCGTCCAGTATGCTTTAGCTGTGCTGGGTACCAAGTGAGGATTCGTCCATGTAAGCAGCAGCGTTTCCCGGGAGAGGCACCGGTGGGGAAACGGGCCCTGGTCGCAGCGGTTTAGCCGCGGGGGAAGCGAACCCCGGGAGGGACAGAGAACCTCAGCTACCCCGGGGGGCGGGGGGCACCAGGGACCCTGGGTGCGGTCAGAGTGCCTGAAGGAAAAGGCGGTGTTTTCCAGAAGTCATTTAAATGATCAATAAAATTAAATTTTACTAAACGTAATTTTTAAAAATTAATAGACTTTCTTTTCTAAAGGAGTTTTAAGTTTATAGAAAAATAGTCCAGAGTACAGAGAATTTCCAGCGGCCTCCTACCTTCACCTGCTCCATGCTCCATTCCCTCCAGAATTAACATGTCCCCC